>NC_140796.1:54792074-55099574 GCF_037176805.1 Vigna unguiculata
TATATTTTAGTCAAATTTTGTTAATAATTTTTATAATAATATTTGAAAAGAATTCGATGAGCATTTTAATTCTATATTAATATAAAGAAATAATTGAGTTAATTTATTTTCATTATATTAAAACAAATATGTAAAATAAATTACAAAAATATTAAACCAACTCACAAATATCAATCCCATTGAGATAAATTTTTTGACTCATTACAGAATAGATTGAACTAAGCTGACATTTACTCAATCCATGAGTTTTGTCGACTCACTTTCACCCTGTGTCCAAATAATATTTATTAACATATATTTAAATAGTTATTATTCAAACAACATTTAAATTCTCCTTTTTCAATTTATAATTCACTATATAATAATTTTTAACAATATTTTAAATTTCATACCAAAATTATTATTGAATATAACTGAAGTTAATAATCATGTTATACCTCTCATAATTAACTATACAATAATTTAAATAAAAAAATTAAAACTTGTATTAAGAAGCTAAGTTTTCATATTTTAAATCTTTGTCTGTATAATTTAAAATATTTATTTATTATATACAGAGTTCTATTGAGGTAAGTAAAATAACAAAGGGTTTATTTGAACATTTTTTTATTAGAAACGATGTATCGCTTTTCGAGTTTTACAGTAGTAAAAATTCCATGCTGAAAAAAAAAAAGTTAACTTCTTTATAATTTCAGTGGTGTCATAATTACTTTTATAATATCAATATATGATAAGTCCAATTCTTAAGATAAATATTATAGAAGATTCTAAACTTATCCTAGATATATCCTTATATTACATAATTGTATAAAAAATTATATAATCCTGATAAATTATTTTCTCTTTATTATTTTTATCTATTCAGAACTTATATGCTTTATTTCCAATGTCATTTTTTTTTCTGTCATTTCCTTTTACTATGAAAGAAAATATGAATTCAAAAGGTTTGTTACTATCTTTGAAGGAAGTAAAAACCCAATTAGTTACATGTTAGTATGCCCGTTAAAATTTGGTTTTATTAATAATTATTTTAAAATTCATATTTAAAAAAAAACATATTACTTCACTATATAAACCTTTGCACGCATGAATAAAATAACGATAATAAATGTTAGAAGATACTAAATAATATCTGCAGATACCAAAAATTAAAATTTTCAGTTTAACTTGATTTTTTATGAACACCTCATGTGGATGTGTTTTATGCACTTTAAATAATACTTTGTGCTGTGTCACCTCAGCATCTCTTTTTTCCGTAAATTCCAAAATTCTTGCCCTTGAATTCTTAATTCCACAAAATCTTTAATTTATTATTTGACTTTGATTAATGAAAATACTTAAATTAAAGATTTTGTAAATTTAGAACCAAATAGCTTTATAGCTTGTGAGTTTGAAACTACAATAAGGTATATAATTGTATAATTGTAATCTAATGTTAATTAAATACAATTGTTTTTCAAAATCCTTGTTTTACAACTAAAAAATATTACACAAACACAATATGAGATTATATCTTTCTCGCATGTATATACAATCTAAATCACTTTAAATTAAGCTGTTAATTAATCCCATATACAAAAGATAATGATTGTTAATTAAACTTGGAATTTATAGAGTAAAAGATAACGATTCTATCAACTTTAACATTTTTGTTGTGCATCACATTAGTCATATGCTTGGATATCTATATAATTAACTTTTGCTTTGTGTCTCTTCAGAATATTTGCTGCTATAAGCTGAATAATATAAAATGTCCAAATTAGTGGTAATAAGTATGAAGTTAGGGTTTTCATAAAGATTATTATTTTTTTTATAGAAACACGTGCATGTGTTTTGGCATTTTGTGAGGGAATTAGTGAGACATGGAAATTAATAATTAATAGCAAATTCCCATGCCTCTTAAATGAATGCCACGAATGGGAATCACATGCCTATGTCCATATTTAATGTCCATACAATGCATCCATCTAATCTATTATTCATGGTTTAGAGAGGTCGGCATAGATGCTCACCAATCTTTATCTCTTAACAAATTTTAAGTAAAGTCACAACAATCATGCATCGAAGTCACAAACTAAAAACTATGAAATTATAGTTATTATTTGATGTTAAGTTAGTTGGCATAGTATTATTAGATCAATTATTGTATGTGAGAGACACGGTTTATTTTTAAATTTGGAGTTTTAATTAAAGATAACAAAAATATTTTTAATAACAAATATTCATAGATAAAATATATGATGAAACAAATAGATATACATGAATGATGAATGTGAGTATTTAATTATTGATTAAATATATTTTTGTTTTAGAAAAAATTAGAATTAGTCTCTTTTTGAAATTTTAGTCTAATTTAGTCATTTAATTCTAGATATGTATAAATTTAGTCATTTTAATCAAATTTTGTTAAGTTTATTTGATATTTCTAACGTGTTTAGCTAACATTGAAACAAAAATGTATCAAACAATGTTAATAACTCAAATGCTACTAGAAAAACGTTGACATATCAAATTAACTTAACAAAAAATGGTTAAAAGAACTAAATTTAAACATTTCTAAAGTTGAGAACTAAATTAAGTTAAATTTTAAAAATGAACTAATCTCAATTTAAAAAAAAAAGTTAAAAAACCAAAAACATATATAATCTCCTTCCTTAATTATTTGCTTGTAGATGAACCATAAATGATGAGTACTAATATTTAATTATTTATTTATAGATGAAGTAAAACGAAATATTATAGTATTTGATCCACAAATATTTGTTACTTTTAATAATTATTAATAAATTTTATTTAAATATCTTTTTTAATAAATCAAGTTACATATTAATCATTGAATAAACGTTTAAAATTTGACCATTATTTTAAATTAGACTTATAAAAATAAAATTACTTTTTTAAAATTTATATTTTAGTACAAATTATTTAAGTTTATTTTTTAAAATTTATTTATAATGAATTATATATTAAAATTAATTTTTATATATATGTCATTGTTGACCTAACCCCTCTCAAACAAGAATTAAGTTTGATATATTTTGTCAAACACGGCGTCTTGAAACGAGATCTGGCAGGCACAAATGGGACATACTACCATGTCTTAAGCCGCAAGATGAACTTCAACGCTGCGTTGCACATGCCACGTCCGTGTGGGATGGAAATAATTTCTTTTTTTAATTAAATTTCAACATTTATTAATGTATGTAAAAGGTCAAATAATGAAATTTATGATTTGATAAATTAATGGGTTAAATATATTTTTGTCCTTACCTTTTCAGTAAATTTTGAAATTAGTCTATTTTAAAATTTTGGACCAATTTAGTCATTTATCTTTCAAAATATGTGAATTTAGTCCTTTTAATCAAATTTTGTTATTTCATACGCATTTCATGATTGTATTTGAGTTGTTTATATTGCTTGACACATCTTTATTGGAAGACATTTTTATTTTAAGGTTAAGTCAAATACTATTATAAAACGTGTTTGAAATGCCAAATAAACTTCACAAAATTTGATTAAAAGAACTAAATTCACGTATTTTAAAAGATGAATGACAAAATTTGTTCAAATTTTTTGAAATAAACTAATTTTTAAAATTTACTGAAAATTAAAAAAAAATTATATTTAACCCTAAATTAATTTCAAAAACATAAAAGTAATTATTCTTGGGGTTGACGTCACGTGCCGTTACTACTTCGCGTAGCATATAGAACCAGCTAGATATTCTCCCTCTCACGCACCTTTTCTTTCATTAACTTTGGTTTCAAGGTAAAACAAAACCAATGTGAAAAGATCATAAATTGGAGGAAAAAATAAGGTATCAATTAAAAACTAGAAACCGCATATTCCCCTCTCTGTTACTGTGTATCTGGTTTATCTATAAATACCATGCTGCTCCTGAAACACCATTTCATTGCAGAACAAGAACAGAATCACGAAATTTGTTTCAATATTCAGAGACTCTGAATTTGGA
Source organism: Vigna unguiculata (assembly GCF_037176805.1). Lineage (NCBI taxonomy): Eukaryota > Viridiplantae > Streptophyta > Magnoliopsida > Fabales > Fabaceae > Vigna > Vigna unguiculata. Next base: position 54,796,048 of record NC_140796.1, read on the forward strand.
GATGGAAGCGAGAATTAGAAAGAGCCAATTGCAAGGTTCATCAGAAAAGGGAGAGAGATCAGAGAAGAAGGTGACAGAGAGTGAGAAGACAAAGAAACCTGTTGAAGATATTAATGCTAGTGCTGATGCTTTCATCAAGAACTTCAGGAAGCAACTTCTCATCCAGAGGCTTCAATCCATAGAAAATTATGAGCAAATGCTTAAGAGGGGTCTCTAATCTCATCACATCGTTGATTAATTTCGATTTAATATAAATAGGTTTAATTTTCTGTGTCTTCATTTGTTGTTTCTTTATTGCAGAACCATGCAATGGTTTAGCAGATTAATATAGTTGCTGTTAATTATTGTGTAAAAGTTAAAACGTATATTGGTTTTATACTTGCTTTTTCGTGTCTTCATGTTCCTCTTCAGATGCATTCTTCTTTTGTGATGGAGATTTTTGAAGCTAAGTCTATGATAAATTGGTTTTTTATTCTTCGCTGATTTTTTACTTATAGCACAAAAAGAATCCAAAATCTTTTGTGTATGAAGCTACTTTGAAAAATGAAAGAAATTTATTTTAATTTATGTCAGAACAAGTTTTATCCTTTCATTCTCCCTTTCACACACAAAATTGAAGATAGGCATAACAAGAAACATAATTGGTGGAGCATTGCTTCCTGCACCCCTCTTTTTTTCTGCACCACCATATAATATTTTATCCCCATTGTATCCTTGAATAAAAATACATTAAAATTCTTTTTTTTTTCTTTCTTCACACGCGTCTCTCTTAACCTTCACGCTGCTATGTTCATCATCTTCACCCATTACCCATTTTGTCGTTACAAAACTATTTTTGGATTGACCAAAATAGAATGCACTCCCAGATTTGGTAAGACATACCAGATTGGATAATCAAGTATGTAATTATGGATCTAGTAATGCATTTTTGGCTGCATTCAATGGTTGTATGCAATACTTATATTTTTTGATTGTTGAAGTTTTAAATGTACATTTGTCTTGTGGCATGATAAATCTAATAATTTGGTTTAAGATTTTATTTTATTAAACTCTTTAACATTTCAAACAAATATCATAGGAATAACACGAGTATGTTGTTTATGTTTTAAGTTTGATACTTTTGTTGGAATGCGCTTAGGCTTCTTTAATTTTATAGTTGAGGAACATTATTTTATATTCTTATTAAGACTTAGGAGAAATACAATGATAGACTCTTTTGAAATCAATATTTATCTATTTTGTTATGCCAGTTGGACATTTGGGAGATTTATTCAGATGTTAGTTGCACATTCATTATATTTGTTGCTGTCTCTTCATCACTTGACCAACTTGATATGCATTACTTGATCCGAAAGTGTATACCAAATTTATATAACGGATTGACCAACTCTGTATGTTAATTACATGCCAAAATAGAAAATCTCGTATACACTATTGGATCTGGGAGTACATTCTGAATTGGCCAATCCAAAAATAGTTTTATTAACATGAAATTGGTAATGTACGAGGAAGATGACGGAAATAAAAGCTTAAAGGTCAAGAGGGATATTACGTGAAAAAAGATGACGGAATTGAGATTTTATTATATTTTTATTCAGAGGTAAGGCGGGATAAAATTTGATAGGTGCAGGAAGAAATGCCTTAACCAAATGTATGTGAAACGGAGTCAACCCAAAACTTTGGATCAGCCCAAAACTAATTCTGGATTTTAAAATATTTTTAAAAGAACTAAAAATAATTTAATTAAGTTACATTGTATATTATTATTATTATTTAATTAATACTCGAAACCTAATCCTGTGGACAAGGTCAATACTCGAAAGCCATCAATACTAAATACCAAAATCTTGATACATCAACATCTTAATTTGTAAATATGAAAATGACACAATGGAGAGTGTACAGGTAATTGGTGTATTGCTTATGAAACACATCAAACATTAATCATAAAATGAATATAGGTAAAGGTAAGAAGTGACAGAAGCATGGATGAGTCAGATGTGTACCAACATGTGATTTTTTAAAATGGAAAGCAACCAGAAATACCTTGTTCAAATGCCTTCTTCATAAAAAAATTTTAGGAGGGCACATCTATAACTCAACCCCCTCAGATTGTAACCCATTAGCCTCAGCAAGCTCGCAGACCTTATCAATAAATGTTTGAGTGCCTTCAACTTTCACAGCTGATGCAAGGAAGTACTTTTGCTTATAAAGACTCACCTTTAACGTTCACACATTGTTCTTATGACCGCATAAAACCCATGCATTCACACAATAACTATAAATCCATACTTCAACTTCAAATCAAAATTTTCAAACTACAGAATCAAGATACTAATCAATCAACCGATCTATTTTAGAACTAGGAATTAATATTTGAATTATATTATTTACCAAGCTAAAATTAATCAAAATTAGAATTACACTACAATCATAGCTAAAAATACAATATTAACATATGAGAGAAGTTTAAACCAAATTTTTCCTAAAAGCAAGAAATTAGACATTAAACACAACGCAAACAATTAGCCTAGAAAAATATGAACTATTAGAGAATGGTCATAGCCCAAACTTAAAGCCTTTGCATTCTAGGACAAACATAAAGAATAAAAAAAAAAAATAGACCAACTAACTAAAACTGCACTCAAATATGTGCTCACTGCATAGAAAACTGTAAATGACAAAAGAATCAACTAATCTAAAGTTCAAGTATTCCAACAAGAGAAAAACAACTCAAATCAATAAAATCAAATAGCAAACAATCCAAATCAGCATCTAAACCATAATTGACCCCCAAGACAGTGTTTACATCTCTTTCACTCAAGTGTTTCGGTCTAGGTGTTACTCTTTAGCACATTATGCAAACTCACATTATCATAAACTTAGAAAGTTTCTACTAATCACCAATCAAATTAGAAATGCACTCAAGATCAATAGGACTTCAATCAAGGCTTGTAATGTGACCGGTATAGGTGAGGTAAAACGAGGAAAAAAATCAAAGTTAAAATCAAAGAGAAGTGAGATAGACCTACCTAAAATCAAATCTACCAAAACCAGTTACAACTAAAAATTTAGCTACCTAAAACTTAAAATAACACTAAAAAGGCTAAAATTACAAAATCTGATAAATGAATTATTAAACTACTGTATAAAAATGCAATACAACTACTTGAAAAACTTCTAATTAGCAAAAAGAAAATAGAAAACAAGTCACAACTGCTCCTCGCTCCTTGCTCCCTGTCGCTCCTAGCTCCTCGTTCCGACCTCCTGCCTATTACCTCCTTGTTGCTCCATGCTCCTCGCTCATCTCCTTGCTCTTCTTTACCCGCCGCTCCAAGCTCCCAATTGCTTCTCGCTCTACTCGCTGCTCCTGCCTCCTTGTTGCTACTCATTCAATGCTCTTCGCTCTTGGCTGCCCGCTGGTTCCGCCTCCTTGCTGCTCCTTGTTTCTCGCTCCATGCTCTTGTGTCATCTCTTTTGGTTGTCGGCTTGTTCCTCTCTCTGCCCTCCTTGCTGCTCTTAACTCTTTGCTTTTCTCGCTCCTCGCACAAAGTTAGACCACACACACCATAAAACACAAAAAAACAGACCACAAAACACACAACACACCAAACACATAACACAAACATAAAAAACACACACACCACATACAACACCCCACACAAAAGACAATATAAATCGAAAACACCCAACAACCCACACAACCACAAAAAGAAATAAAAAGAACACACGACCACAAAAACAGTCAATACAACCACAAAAACACTGAACACAACAACAAAAACACAAAACCACACAAAACATGCACAACACAAAATACAACAAAACACATCCAATAAAACATATACAACACAAAACACAACAAAACACATACAACACAAAACACACACACACCATAAAACACACAACCACACAACACACACACACACACACCAAACACATTACACAGAACACAAAACAACAAAAACACACAAAACACAAAACACATACAACAAAAAATCCACAAAACATACAACACAACCAGAAAATCACAAAACCACAAAACACCCAACACAACCACAAAAACACACACAAAACACAATAAAACACAGAATACAAGACACAAGACACAAAACACAAAAACACACATGCATTCCAAATTTTTAAGTCATCATTCATTTTGAAAGGATCTAGGTTATCCCTAGAACATTGAGAATGCAGGCATAAGTATTGATGAAATGTAGGTGCAGTCAGAACAAATGCTAATGCAGTTTCTTCTTGAAAAGAATGTAAGAACATTATCATTGAGAAGGAGCTAAATCAGAGTTTACCTCATAAGTATTAAGTAAAAAAGTCCAAATAAAGTACCTTAATGATCCTTCGAACAAAAATGGACTCTGAGGGACAATGGCCAAATGTGTACGTAGTTCTCTGACAGAAATATTTTTAATATCCACGCCATCAATTGAGATGGAGCCTGTACATATTGGAGTAAGACGGAAAAGAGCATTTAACACACTGGACATTCCAGCACCTGTTCTTCCAATTATTCCAACCTGAATACATGTTGTGTAATTAGTAATAAACCTAATGGATGTGGAACCTAAGAAAACTTCAGTACAAATTCAAAAGTAGTTCACTGACTTGGGTTCCTCCAGCAATTCTAAAACTAAGATTGCAGAGTGCAGCTGGCAAAGATGGCATATACTTCAAAGTAACACAATCAAATTCGATAAATCCTTGATTTGGCCAATCTGGATTCAAGTATAGGCATCCAGTTTGTTCTTCTTGAGGAATGTCCATGTACTAAAAAACATTAAACGGATATTAGGCGTCAGCGTATATATGTCAAAACATGTTTCAATTAAGGGAAATAAGTCTTATTCATACTTGAAGAGTTCTTTCAACTGAAACCATTTCCTTTTCTGTTTCAGTGAAGCTTGATAAAAAACTTCCCAATAAGGACACAATTGGAGCTGCATATGAGAGGGCCAATCCTACCTGTGGAAAAAAGGTTACATGTTCAGTTTTGATATAAATTGGTTGATCAAATCAGAGATTTAATTAAAGATTAAAGGATAGCAAACAAAACAGTCCTGGGGTACCAAAGTTGATGGGCAGACTGCCACGAGATCCAATAACAGCCATCACAGCTATGAAAGAGATGATAAATGCACCTAATAACTGGAAGAAAATAATTATTAGCAACAACCAATAATCCAGATTCAATAAAAATTCAAATGTAACCTTTGGATGTACTGTATTGTTGCACGTATAAATCATATAAAGTGTAAATGTCAATAAATATACTTGGCTCAAAGGACATGAAGACGCAAGGAAAGCCACAAACTTGCTACTATCTCTGTGTAGGAAGTCTTCTGATACAAGGTTACATGTTCAGTGAATTTGGTAAAGAAAAAGTCCTGGTAAAAATGAACATTGTAACATAGTTAATTAGTTACACCAACTCACATCGGTAGTATAAATTTTCCCAGTACATACGACAAGCAACTAATGCATGTAGAAAAAAAAAACTTTAAAGTGCAGTAAAAGTCAAGAAAATGTATTTAGGTTTAATATAACTCCATAAAACCAGCTTACAACGTGGAATGTACACCTACTTATATATTATAATTTAGTTATATTTCTAGTCATTGTAAAACTTTCAACAAAAAGGTATCGGTAAAGGCACCATAACCAGATAAAGAAACCAAACAAATAGCCAGCACTTCAGAAAGTTCAGTTGACAGTGCTGGCTATTTCCAAGTAACCTTGAAAATAACTATGCTTTAAAGTAGTTGTTTAAAAACACTAATCGATATCTAACAATCTTTTCCTCTGATAGTAACAGATCTTGATAGGTGGATACGCGTGCTGCAGGTTCATCTTTATGATTGCTTTCTTTAGGAAGATACAGCATGTACTTTTCTTAATTTTGTGAAGGTAGTTATTATAATATATAGATCAAACAATAGTTTCCAGCCACGTCTAAATCTTTACTTAATAGCATACATATTTTTTGGCAAGAAATTTCACATGGTAAACGTGGTTTTGAGAAACACTAAAAACTACAGTAATCAGTAGCAGTAAGGTCACTCCATAAACAAAATTTTCATATTATGAATGGATGTGACAAGTAAAAGATTTTAAACAAATAGCTATCTTCTCGTCCCCAAATCTTATTGATATGCAATACGTAGTTCTCTGACAGAAATATTTTTAATATCATCAATTGAAATGGAGCCTGTACATATTGGAGTAAGACGGAAAAGAGCATTTAACACACTGAACTTTCCAGCACCTGTTCTTCCAATTATTCCAACCTAATGGGTGTGGAACCTAAGAAAACTTCAGTACAAATTCAGAAGTAGTTCACTGACTTGGGTTCCTCCAGCAATTCTAAAACTAAGATTGCAGAGTACAGCTGGCAAAGATGGCATATATTTCAAAGTAACACAATCAAATATAAATCCTTGACTTCGCCAATCTGGATTCAAGTATAGGCTTCCAGTTTGTTCTTCTTGAGGAATGGCCATGTACTAAAAAACATTAAACAGATATTAAGCGTCACCATATATATGTCAAAACATGTTTCAATTAAGGGAAATAAGTCTTATTCATACTTGAAGAGTTCTTTCAACTGAAACCATTTCCTTTTCTGTTTCAGTGAAGCTTGATAAAAAACTTCCCAATAAGGACACAATTGGAGCTGCATATGAGAGGGCCAATCCTACCTGTGGAAAAAAGTTACATGTTCAGTTTTGATATATATTTGTTGATCAAATCAGAGATTTAATTATAAAGGATAGCAAACAAATCAGTCCTGGGGTACCAAAGTTGATGGGCAGACTGCCACGAGATCCAATAACAGCCATCACAGCTATGAAATGTTTTAGGTGAATTGCTGTATTTTGTCATCTTGAAATGTCAATAAATATACTTGGGTCAAAGGACATACCTGAAGACGCAAGGAAAGCCACAAACTTGCTACTATCTCTGTGTAGGAAGTCTTCTAGTACAAGGTTACATGTTCAGTGAATTTGGTAAAGAAAAAGTCCTGGTAAAAATGAACATTGTAACATAGTTAATTAGTTACACCAACTCACATTGCTAGTATAAATTTTCCCAGTACATATGACAAGAAACTAATGCATGTAGAAAAAAAAAAGCTTTAAAGTGCAGTAAAAGTCAAGAAAATGTATTTAGGTTTAATATAACTCCATAAAACCAGCTTACAATGTGCAATGTACACCCACTTATATATTATAATTTGGTTATATCTCTAGTCATTGTAAAATTTCCAACAAAAAGGTACTGGTAAAGGCACCATAACCAGATAAAGAAACCAAACAAATAGCCAGCACTTCAGAAAGTTCAGTTGACAGTGCTGGCTATTTCCAAGTAACCTTGAAAATAACTATGCTTTAAAGTAGTTGTTTGAAAACACTAATCGATATCTAGCAATCTTTTCCTCTGATAGTAACAGATCTTGATAGGCAGATAAGCGTGCTGCTTGTTCATCTTTATAATTGCTTTCTTTAGGAAGATATAGCATGTACTCTTCTTAATGTTGTTAAGGTAGTTATTATAATATATAGATCACACAATAGTTTCCAGCCACGTCTAAATCTTTACTTAATAGCATACATATTTTTTGGAAAGAAATTTCACATGGTAAACATGGTTTTTTGGAAACACTAAAAACTACAATAGTCAGTAGCAGTAGGATCACTCCATAAACAAAATTTTTATATTATGAATGGATGTGACAAGTAAAAGATTTTAAACAAATAGCTATCTTCTTGTCTTCAAATCTTATTGATATGCATGATATATCTAAAGTACCCTTGTTGAGTAAAGTTCTTCAACATGATACAAAGTTCAATTTATTATCATTACTTTAAAATGATTTATATTTACCTCAGATTTAAACGCCCTAATAGTTGATGATCCATCAAGTGTTTCAGTGAATGATGAGTATATTGGAGAACGTGAAACACTGTCGAGTCGTCGAAATTCTCTCGATGTTGACCTGTAGAAGAACTGAAGCCACTGCATAGATCAGTTGATTGTTGTCTATTATACCAAGTCAAAGAAGTGATTATGGTTTTAATCGTTTGAGACCGAAGAAACACTGAAATAATTTATTTGTAGTTTTATAAAAGCCTTATTTTGTACTCCATAATTATGAGGGTTTCCAAATTCGTACAATTTAATAACAAATAATCCTAATAGATTTAGGAACTTACAGTCTGAAAAACGAGTGTGGTTAAATATAAAAGTATCAATAAGAAAAATAATACCTGAAGTCTACTGTAGATATACCAAAATGGCAATAGCAAGAGTAAGAAGAAGACCTACAGAAAATCTAAAGATAAAAATAGATCATGGGGAACATTAAGACAAATCTTGGTAGTTCCATAATACATATGACAAACTAAGAAAATCATTGCACCTGTACGTAACACAAAATTATTGTAATACCCAACAGGCCTACGAAATTCGCTAGGAGAATGTTCAGAATGAATGGAAGTGAATCATCAATAGTATAAAGATCTGAAGATAACCTACACAAAACATAAGAAATCGTGAAACATAAAATTCATATTATCATTATCTGCTATTATTCCCTGAAGACATCTTATTCTAACCTGTTCAGTATTCTCCCACCAGGGGTCTGATCAAAGAATTGGACAGGTGCATTCATAAGCTTGTTGAGCAATTTATTGTGTACCTTAGTTGCAGCTTGTAATCCACCAAAAGCAAAAGAGAATGCCCTCACCAATGTGAAAAAGGAATTAATAATACAAAAGAGACACAGTATAGCCTGCACCATTAATTATCATCTCAAACAAATTAGAAAATTACATTCAATAGTAGCTTATAGTGTAGTAGGTAAATAATCAGGTAATTTTTAACGTACTACAAATGGTTTTAAAATAGTGAACCATTAAAAAATGTTTAATACTGAAATTATCTGAATTACTACAAGTATTTTGCATTACTTTATAAGCTGTTATAAACTTTGAATTACTTTGAACTGTTATAATTAAGAAAAATAATTGAACTATAAGTATTTTGTGCTTCTTGCACTAGCTATATTTAAATGTCCATGAATATTTGTGTTGCCATAAAGTATTTAATTGTTCATGAGTCATGTCTAGAAAGAAAAATGTACTATGGAAGCTAGCACCGCTGCTCATCCCTTACCAGATAGAAAGACACAGAATATCTTGTCTGACTGCTTTCTGTTGTTGTATCAACCCAATATGACAACCATAGATCATTTCCATTACGAGAAGCTTGCATCAGAATAGCTGATAGGCATATAATGATTGTCATGAACCAGCCAGTGAAGACAGCATAATTCCTTCAAAAGGCACTAAATTGTTAATCAACTATTGAAGACCAATCCCCATACATGTATGATATAAGAGACGTATATGTTTACTTACTTATACACTCCAATTTCAACTTTTCCCTCTTTCCTCAACTCAACTTCAACTATCTCCTCTGCTCCCTCTAGAGCACGCACAGCCCGCACAACCCGCACATCACACACAACTTACACAACACAATATATAAAATAAAAATATATCACAACACACAACACACAACAAAACAAACCACAACACGTAACACAACACACAACACAACAAAAGCACAAAGCAAAAAATCCAAATCACAAAACACAAAAGATACAACACAACAAAACATCACACAAGAAAAGTACAGAGGACACAACTCACAAGAAAAGTATAAAGCGCACAACACACAACACATAACATACAAAACAAAAACACACCACAACACCCAAGCATAATAATAGAGGATTAATTATGATTAGTTTTTCTTTCAATAATTGCAAATTCAACAATTCTGAGAGTTCAGTAATCAATAAATAAGGTGAGATAGGACAACCTGAAAGAGCATTGAACAAGCAATAAGATCCCACACTTTCAAGTTCCTTATCAACAACCGCTCATTGGAGCCCAGTTCCCACAAAGCAATGTCCCCCACATTCGTTCCAACAAAAGATTGCATCAAGAAAACAAAATTTAGTCAATTTCCAGCATGAATAGTTAATACATGTAACTAATAATGAGTTCTAATATTATATACGATGTTTCAATAAATCAAACCAGCTTACCTCATATGATATTCCAATTGGTCTTGTTCTCTTAGAAACATGATATGAATCACCAAACGGATAATCAACAGAAGGATTAGTTGGAGGGGTCCTAGAGTGCTTCAAAGCAGCTTAAAAGGCAATGAAACATCAGGTCAAAGATTACAAACCAAACATAGCATCTTAAGTACAACTAGTCATCAAGAGTTAGAGAACAAAACAAATACAATCATTAATCACCTGGAAGAATTTCATACATTGTTGCCACGCTTTGTGAAGAAAATAATATTTATCTACATACAAATACGAGTGAATAATAAGCAATCAAATACGTTAAACTCTACACAAAACTGGATTAAAATATCTGCTCACAATTCTGCATAGAAAAAAAAATAAAATCAGTAGAAGTTTACTCTATAAACCAAATTTGTCCTAAAAGCAAGAAATGAGGCATTAAACACAACCCATACTATTAGTCTAGAAAAATATGAACAATTAGAGACTGGTCATAGCCCAAACTTAAAGCCTTTGCATTCTAGGGCAAACATAAAAAACAAAAAAAATATACCAACTAACTAAAACCGGAGTAAAATATCTGCTCACAATTCTGCATAGAAAAACTAATCTACCTTCCTAGTTCAAAATTGTAAATGACTAAAGAATCAACTAATCTAAGTTTCAAGCATTCCACCCAGAAAAAAACAACTCTAATCAATAAAACCAAATAGCAAACAATTAAAATCAGCATCTAAACCAGAATTGACCTCACCAAGGTAGTGTTTACATCTCTTTCACTCAAGTGTTTCAGTCTAGGTGTTTAACTCTCAGCACATTATGCAAATTCACATTATCATAAACTTGGAAAGCTTCTAATCACACCAATCAAATTAGAAATGCACTCAAGATCAATAGGACTTCAATCCAGGCTTGTAATGTGGCCAAGGTATAGGTGAGGTAAAAAGAGGAAAAAAATCAAAGCTAAAATCAAAGAGAAGTGAGATAGACCTAGGTGGAAAATGTGGAATTCAAGTGCATGGAATCATCAACTCTTTCACCACCTCTATTCATCACTTCCTTCCTTTCTTTCACATATTTTCCACTTTTCATTTTTTTTTTAATTCTACTTTCTTTTCCAACTTCTTTCATATATTTTATTACTCACTTCCTTCTATATTTCTTATTCTTTTTCACTTTTTTTTTTCTTTTTTTTCCTTTATTTTTTTTCTACTTTTCTTTCTTTTTCTATTTTCACTCTCTTTTCTCTTCCAAGTCAGAAGAGACCACACCTTCAGATTTTTCAGATCCCCACACTTGAACTTTACATATTCCTTAAACACTTCCTAAACCATCTCACAACTCTAAGATTTGGGCATTTTCATGGTGTTTCTGTTCTAAGGCTTGTATTGAGCTTAAAATGAACAAAAAGAGGTAAATCAGGCACAAAATTCAGGTGCAAATGAGATCAGTTCAGGGTGAGCTTTATTTGGCTAGCTGACTAGAAACAAACATGGCCTAATATCATCTCTAGAGTGCAAATCTAACTGTCAGAGTTCGAAGAGAAACAATACAAGTTCTGAAAATGTAAATAAACATGAATGCATCACACAATAAAAGAAAGTAAAGCTCAAATCTCACAGTAGGTAAAATCTTGTCAAAACTGGTTCAAAACTGACTTTTCATGTAAAAACTATTCAATTCTATTGAAAAAAGTTGTAAAACTGACTAGAAACTATCAACTCAAATTAGAAACTCAAAAAGTCATTCACAATCAAGAACTAAGAAGTAGACAAGTAACCATGCAAAATCTGTACAACACTTGGAAACCTATCTAAACAAGTCTAAGACTATAAAACAAAGCTAAGACAAGAGTCAATATCTAAAAACAACAAATAACTAAGAATCTCACTAAGTAACAAAGTAAAAAAAAACTATTATATCTCTTGAAGCTTCCAACTAAATAAGTCTAAGTACTAAAGGCTCGACTTCTAAGCTCTAAGCAAATGGTCAAATAAGGTTAAATAATTATTGGTTTGAAACAGTTATAAAAGCGATGTAAAACCATTAATCAGTCACCTTATAATGTTGATGGTGGTAACACAATAAATGAATACAAAGTATCAAATGACGTCATCAGTAACAAATGGTGGAAATTAAAAATCACTCGTGCACGCCGCATAATCAAAAGACATCAATAAACGAAAACAAAAAAGAAGACAGGAAATTACCAACCTAGTTCTGCTGCTATTAGTTACAAGGGCAAACAATTAAAGTGAAATGACTTGGATTCTCTTGAAACGACCTGTGTTTGGATATCTACGGGCACAAGTTTACATAGTTTAATTTAACGTTAAAACACACAAACAAAAGTAAGAAAATACCTTGAATGCAATTATTTCATACGGTTCAGCTGCAACAGAAGGTACTGATATCTTTTATCAAAGGGTTGCACCTTCTATAAGAAAAAAAATGGAAATATTAAAACAAAGGCATATTTATTGACAACAATTTGAGAGAAAGCATTGAAAAAAATCACTACAATTGACCTGTTCATAGGAGGACATAAATCGGTGCCTCAACTTGGCAAGGTCTACGGTCTCTAGATATTCAATCTGCATCATCAAGGAACTAAAAACACACAAAATTTATCAAACAATATTAAAAAGGAGCGAATTATGCATAGATATAAAGAAGAACCTGTTCGTAGGAGGACATAAACAGATACCTCGACTTGGCGAGGTCTACGAAACTGCAATATAATTATCGTAAAAAGTTTCTAATGACAAAATATGACTAAAAGACAGTTCAAACTACCAACACAGGTTACAACAAAAAATCTAACTACCTAAAACCTAAAATAAACTTAGAAAAGGCTAAAATTGCAAAATCTGGTAACTGAATTAAACTATTGTATAAAACTGCAATACAGTATAAAACACACACCACAAAAACACACAACCCAAAACACACACACACCACAAAACACATACACACACAACTCAAACACACACACAGAACACAAATCACATACAAAAAACACAACAAGCCACACAAAAGACAATATAAATCAAAAACATCAAACACCCTCCCACAAGCACAAAAACAGTCAACAAAAACACACCAAACACATAACACACCACACAAAAATATAAAAAACACACACACAACACAAAACACAAAGCCCCACACAAAAGACAATATAAATCCAAAACACCCAACACCCCACACAACCACAAAAATAAATAAAAAAACACACGAACACAAAACACTTATGACAAACACAAAAACACCGAACACAACACACAAACACAAAGCCCCACACAAAAGACAATATAAATCCAAAACACCCAACACCCCACACAACCACAAAAATAAATAAAAAAACACACGACCACAAAACACTTATGACAAACACAAAAACACCGAACACAACACAAAATAATACAAACACGCACAACACAAAACACAACAAAACACACACCCCAAATCACAACAAAACACATACAACACAAAACACAAAAAACACCAAACACACACCACAAAAACACACAACACAAAAAACACACACACAACACACCAAACACAACACAGAACACAAAAACATAAAAAACACACACAAAACATAAAACACAACACCCCACAAAAAAGACAATATAAATCAAAAACACCTAACACCCTAGACAACCACAAAAACAAATAAAAAAATACACAAAAACAAAAACAATTAACAACCACAAAAACACCGAACACGAACAACACAAAACAATACAAACAATAACAACACAAACACGCACAACACAAATTACAACAAAACACACACTCCAAATCTCAACAAAACACATACAACACAAAACACAAACCAGTAAAACACACCACAAAACATAACAAAAAACATACACAACAAAACGCACACACACACAATCACATAAAAAACACACAACACAAAACACAACACCCAACACAAAAAAACAATATAAATCAAAAACACCCAACATCTCACACAACCACAAAAACACTGAACACAACAACATAAAACAATATAATCATGCACAACACATATTACAACAAAACACACACACACACACAACACACCAAACACAACACAAACACAAACAACACAAAAACACTGAATACAACACAAAACAACACAAACACGCACAACACAAAATACAAAACACAAATCACACAAAAACACACACCACAAAAACACACACACCACAAAACACAACACAAAAAACACACACACACAACACAAATCACATACAAAAAACACAACACCCCACACAAAAGACAATATCCGACACCCTCACACAACCACAAAAACAAATAAAAAAACACAAAAGCACAAAAACACCGAACACAACAAAACACACACATCCCAAATCACAACACAACACAAAAAAACCAAACACCACAAAAACACACAACCCAAAACACACACACACACACCACAAAACATACACAACACAAAAAACACACAGACACAACACACCAAACACATAACACACAATACAAAACACAACACCCCACATAAAAGACAATATAAATCAAAAACATCCAAGACCCCACACAACCACAAAAACAAATAAAAAAACACACAAGCAAAAAAACATTAACACAACTACAAAAACACCGAACACAACAACACAAAACGACACAAACACACATAAAACAAAACGCAACACAAACACGCACAACACAAAACACAACAAAAAACACACGTAACACAAATCACATACAAAAGACAATATTCAACACCCCCACACAACTACAACACATGCACAAAAACAGTCAATACAACCACAAAAACACTGAACACAACAATACAAACACGCACAACACAAAACACACAACACCCCACACAAAAGACAATATAAATAAAAAACAACCAACACCCCACAACCACAAAAACAAATAAAAAAACACACAAGCACAAAAACAATTAACACAACCACAAAAACACTGAACACAACAACACAAAATAACACAAACACGCATAAAACAAAACACAACACAAACACGCACATCACAACACAACAAAAAACATACACAATACAAAACACACACACACACAACACAAATCACATACAAAAAACACAAACCCCATACAAAAGACAATATTCAACACCCCCACACTCTACAAAAACAAAAAAAAATACACAAAAGCACAAAATCAGTCAACAACCCCAATACAACACAAAACACACACCCCACACAATACATACAACACAAAAACACACACCACAAAAACACAACCCAAAACACACACACACACACACACCATAAAACATTCACAACACAAAACACACACACACACACACAACACCAAACACATAACACACAACATAAAAACATAAAAAACACACAACACAAAACACAACACCCCACACAAAAGACAATATAAATAAAAAACATCCAACACTTCGAAAAACCATTAAAACAAATAAAAAAACACACATGCACAAAAACAATCAACACAACCACAACAATACGAAGCAACACAAACACCCCAAATCACAACAAAACACATACAACACAAAACAAAAAAAAACACTGAACACACATCACAAAACGCACAAAAACACACAAGCAAAAACATACCACAAAAAAACAACTCAAAACACACAACCCAGAACACACACACCACAAAACATACACAACACAAAGGCATATTTATTGACAACAATTTGAGAGAAAACTTTGAAAAAAATTACTAGAATTGACACACAATTTATTAGACAATGTTAAAAAGGAGCGAATTATGCATAGATATAAAGAATAACCTGTTTGTAGGAGGACATAAACAGATAACTCGGCTTGGCAAGGTCTACGAAACTGCAATCTAACTATCGTAAAAAGTTTCTAATGACAAAATATGACTAAAAGACAGTTCAAACTACCAACACCGGTTACAACAAAAAAGGCTAAAATTGCAAAATATGATAACTAAATTAAACTATTGTATAAAACTGCAATACAGTATAAAACACACCACAAAAACACACAACCTAAAACACACACACCATAAAACACAAAACACATACACACACAAAAACACATACACAACACAAATCACATACAAAAAACACAACACCCCACACAAAAGACAATATAAATAAAAAACATTCAACACCCTCACACAACCACAAAAACACACAAGCACAAAAACAGTCAACAAAAACACACTAAACACATAACACACAACACAAAAATGTAAAAAACACACACACACAACACAAAACACACAATGCCCCACACAAAAGACAATATAAATCCAAAACACCTAACACCCCAACACAACCACAAAAACAAATAAAAAAATGCACAAGCACAAAAACAATTAACAACCACAAAAACACTGAACACGAACATCACAAAACTATACAAACACGAACAACACAAACACGAACAACACAAACACGCACAACACAAATTACAAAAAAACACACACTCCAAATCACAACAAAACAAATACAACACAAAACACAAACCACAAAAACACACAAAACATATACACACCACAAAACACAACAAAAAACATACACAACAAAACGCACACACACATAACCACATAAAAAGCACACACAACACCCAACACAAAAAACAATATCAATCAAAAAACCCCAACAACCACAAAAAAACAAATAAAAAAACACAAAACATAAAAATTGTTAACACAACAACAAAAACACCGAACACAACAACATAAAACAATACAATCACGCACAACACAAGTTACAACAAAACACACACCATAAAAACAAACAACTCAAAACACACACACACAAACACACACCATAAAAACAAACAACTCAAAAAACACACACACACACACAAACACACACAACACACCAAACACATAACACATATACATAAAACACGCAAAAGACAATATAAATAAAAAACATTCAACACCCCACACAACCACAAAAACAAATAAAAAAACACTCATGCACAAAAACAATTAAGACAACCACAAAAACACCGAACATAACAACACAAAACAACACAAACACACACAAAACAAAACACAATAAAACACACACACCCCAAAACACAATTCACACAAAAAACACAAACCAAACCCAAAACACACACACACACACCACAAAACACAGCACAAAACATACACAACACAAAAAACACACACACACAACACAAATCACATACAAAAAAACAACACTCCACACAAAAGACAATATTCAACACCACGACACAATTACAAAAACAAAAAAAAAAGACAAAAGCACAAAATCAGTCAACACAAAACACAACAAAAAATACACATCCAAATCACAACACAACAAATACAACACAAAAACACAAAAAACACCAAACACACCACAGAACATACTAAAACACACACCACAAAAACAACATAAAACACACACACCACAAAACATACACAATACAAAAAACACACACACAACACACACACGACACACCACAAAAACACAACATAAAACACACACACCACAAAACATACACAATACAAAAAACACACACACAACACACACACGACACACCAAACACATAACACACAAAACAAAACATAACACCCCACACAAAAGACAATATAAATCAAAAACATCCAACACCCCAAAAAACCACTAAAACAAATAAAAAAAACACATATGCACAAAAACACAGAAGACAACAACACAAAACAACATAAACACCCCAAATCACAACAAAACATATACAACACAAAACACAAAAAAACACTGAACACACAAACACACACACCACAAAACATACACAATACAAAAAACACACACACAACACACACACGACACACCACAAAAACACAACATAAAACACACCACAAAACATACACAATACAAAAAACACACACACAACACGCACACGACACACCAAACACATAACACACAAAACAAAACACAACACCCCACACAAAAGACGATATAAATCAAAAACATCCAACACCCCAAAAAACCACTAAAACAAATAAAAAAAACACATATGCACAAAAACACTGAAGACAACAACACAAAACAACATAAACACCCCAAATCACAACAAAACATATACAACACAAAACACAAAAAAACATTGAACACACAAAAACACTGAACACACAAAAACACACACCACAAAAACACACACAAAACACACACACACACACACCACAAAACACAACAGAGAACATACACAACACACCAAACACATAACACACAACAGAAAAAACACAAACATAACTCAACACACCACACCACACAAAAAACAATATAAATAAAAAACAACCAACACCCCACACAACCACAAAAGCAAATAAAAAAATACACAAGTCATAAAAATAATTAACACAATCACAAAAACACCGAACACACACAAAACAACACAAACACACACAAAGCAAAACACAACACAAACAACACAAAACACATCAAAACACACACACCCCAAAACACAACATAAAAACACCAAATACAGAACACAAAACACACACACACACACACAAAACACACCAAACACATAACACAAAACATACACAATACAAAAAAAACACACACACACACAACACAACACAACACAAAAACATACACACAACACAAATCACATATAAAAAACACAACACCTCACACAAAAGACGATATCCTACACCCCCACAACCACAAATAAAAAAACACACAAGCACAAGAACAATTATCACAACCACAAACACACCGAACACAACACAAAACACACACCCCAAAACACAAAACACAAAAAACACAAAACACAAAACACACAAAAACACACTAAACACACACCTACCATAAAACATACACAACACACAAAAAAGACACACACACACAACACACCAAACACATACCACACAACACAAACACAAAAAACACACAACACAAAACACAACACCCTACAGCAATGACAATATAAATCAAAAACAACAACACCCAACACAATCACAAAAACACCAAACACAACAACAAAACACAAACACACACAACACAAAACACACACACCCCAAATCACAACACTCCAAAACACAAAACACAATACACATCAAACACAAAACACAAAACACAAATCACAAACCACAGAAACACCAACACACCACAAAATACAACACAAAACAGAAAACATACACATAACAACAAACACAAACACAACACAAAACACAACACCTCACACAAAAGACAATATAAATCAAAAGCATCCAACATCCCGCACAACCACAAAAACACTCAACACAACTACCAAAACACTGAACACATTAACACAACAACACAAACAACAAAACACAAAAAACACCAAACACACACCACATAACACACAAAAAAACACAACCCAAAACACACAAAAACACACAAACCACAAAACACAAAACACACACACACACACACAACACACAAAAAACAAACACAACACCTCATACAAAAGACAATATAAATAAAAAATAACCAACATCCCACACAATCACAAAAACAAATAAAAAAACACACAAGCATAAAAACAATTAACACAACCACAAAAGCACTCAACACAATAACACAAAACAACACAAACACGCATACCCCAAATCACAACACCCCAAAAAACAAAACACAAATCACACAAAAACAGACACCAATAAAACACAACCCAACACACACACACTCCATAAAACAAAGCACAAAACATACACAACACAAAAAATACACACACAACACAAATCACATACAAAAAACATAACAATGCACAAAAATAATCAACACAACCACAAAAACACTGAACACAACAACACGAAACAACACAAACATCCCAAATCACAACAAAACACATAGAACACAAAACACAAAAAACAGTGATCACACACCACAAAACACACAAAAACACAACACACCAAACACAACCACAAAAACACCAAACACAAAACACACACCCTAAATCACAACAAAACACACATCCCAAAACACATAACACAAAAACACACTAAACACACACAACACACCAAACACATACTACACAACACAAACACAAAAAACACACACAACACCCCACACAAAAGACAATATAAATCAAAAATAAAAAACACCCATCACAACCACAAAAACAAATAAATAAACACACAAGCACAAAAACACCAAACACAACACAAACACACACAAAACAAAACACGCACAACAAAAAACACACACACCCCAAATCACAACACCCAAAACACTAAACACAAATCACACAAAAACACAAACCACAAAAACACACACACACACACACCACAAAACACATAACAACAAACACACACACACCACAAAACATACACATATCAACAAACACACACCCACACAACACAACACAAAAAACACACACCACAAAAACACACAACACAACACAAAAAACACACGCACAACACAAAACACAACACCTCACATAAAAGACAATACAAATCAAAAACATCCAACACCCTGCACAACCACAAACAAATAAAAAAACACAAGCACAAAACAGTCAACACAACTACAAAAACACCAAACACAACAACACAAAACAACACAAACACCCCAAATCACAACAAAACACAAAAAACACCAAACACACACCATAGAACACACAAAACACACACCACAAAACATACACAACACAAAAAAAACACACACACACACACACAACACACCAAACACATAACACACAATACACACATAACACAAAACACAACACCCCACACAAAAGACAATATAAATAAAAAATAACCAACACCCCACAAAACCACAAAAACAAATAAAAAAACACACAAGCACAAAAACAATTAACCCAACTACAAAAACACCGAACACAACAACACAAACACAAACACGTACAAAAAAAAACAAAAACAAAACACAACACAAACACACAACATAAAACACAAACACCCCAAATCACAACAAAACATATACAACACAAAACACAAAAACACCAAACACACACCACAAAAACACACAACCCAAAAACCACACACCACAAAGCATACACAACACAAAACACACACACACACAACACACCAAACACAAACACAACACAAAAACATAAAAAACACACAACACACCAAACACAAAACACAACACCCCACCCAAAAGACAATATATATCAAAAACACACAAGCACAAAAACAGTTAACACAACCAAAAAAAACATAGAACACAACAATACAAAACAATACAAACACACAAAACACAAAACACACAAACCACAAATCACACACACACACTATGAAACACACAAAACCCAAAACTCACAATGCACAAAACACACACAGGAACAAACACATTACAGAACACAACAAAATCACACAAAACACACAACACATACAACAAAAAACACACAACACATACAAAAGAAAAACATACAACAAAACACACAACACAACCACAAAAACACACACACAACCATAAAAACACACACAACACAAAACACAACACAAAAAATTCAACACACAAAACACATAACACCAAACATACCAAACACATAACACACAACACATAATACAAAGCACAAAACAGAGATGGATTGCACCACCAAACTTTAAAGAATGAGCTCAATTCCAAACAAATCAACTAATTGTCAAATAACTAGAATCTAACCTTTTCTAATAGAATCCATCCTCACATGAAGAGAAGAAACCGAAACCCCTAAATTTTAAGTAAATACAACTACATCTTTAGGCTAAAAAATAAAATTAAAGTAAAAGCTACCCATCTAATTCAACCCACAATCCTCGACTTTTTCTCAAGTCATAATTAAACTTGCAACAGTATCAAAACCACAAAAAACGCATTCAAAGATATAATCATTAGCACATTCGTACAAAAGTAAGACCCAAAAATTAATAAAAGTGGAAAGAAATTTAAAAAACAAGGAATTTGCACAAAAGTAAGACTCAAAAATTAACAAGAAATTTAAAGAACAAGGAATCCGCACAAAAATAAGACCCAGAAATTAATAAAAGTGGAAAGAAATTTAAAGAACAAGGAATGTGAAAGATGAGACCCTGGACTTGGACCCCACAATAAAATAAGAACTCACCTGCACTTCGAAGACAGTGGAAGCATACCGAGAGGCTGCACGGACTTCAAAAACATCCGTGCCCGGAAAAGATTCAACCGTGAGCTTCACTTCACTTCATCAGACAGTGCTATATGATGCTTCTTCAAATCCTAATGCATGAACCATAAAACCCCGGTAAAATAAAGTTTGCGAAAGATAAACAGGATGCGAGCAAACAGTAAATCCAGAAATTTAAGGAAAAGAAAGAGACAGAATTCATTGTGGATTTTAAAGATTTACCTGAATTTTAGTGTCGAGATCAAGTATTTTCTTCAATATGGGAAGTGTGTGACCCTTATCCGGAGAAACTTCGTGGATTCCCTGTGACATAGTCTTTTCATCCATGGAGTCTGAGTTCTCGTTCACTGGCTTCGATACATCATCTGTCGAAATTCCACAAATCAAAGAACCATCCAACGTCAGAATTAACAATGTATCTTTGGCTGAAATTAAGATCATTATTTTCGTTTGGTCGATCCAAATCGAAAAGGGAAATTGAATAGAGAGTAAAGAATAGAAAAGGAACCTGGCTCAGAAGGAAAGTAGTCAAGAACAAAGCGGTGGAATTTTTCAGCGAGCATTTGGATTTGAATGGATTGATCTGCAAGAACGGGTGTTTTGTGTTAAAGAAGAAATTTAAGGAAAAGAAAGAAACAGAATTCATTGTGGATTTTAAAGATTTACCTGAATTTTAGTGTCAAGATCAAGTATTTTCTTCAATATGGGAAGTGTGTGACCCTTATCCGGAGAAACTTCGTGGATTCCCTGTGACATAGTGTTTCATCCATGGAGTCTGAGTTCTCGTTCACTTGCTTCGATACATCATCTGTCGAAATTCCACAAATCAAAGAACCATCCAACGTCAGAATTAACAATGTATTTTTGGCTGAAATTAAGATCATTATTTTCTTTTGGTCGACCCAAATCAAAAAGGGGAATTGAATAGAGAGTAGAGAATAGAAAAGGAATCTGGCTCAGAAGGAACGTAGTCAAGAACAAAGCGGTGGAATTTTTCAGCGAGCATTTGGATTTGAATGGATTGATCTGCAAGAACGGGTGCTTTGTGTTAAAGAAGAAGTGGTTAATTCAATTGGTTAGTAGAGAGAAGGTGAGATTACCGTTCATGGTTCCTGATTTCCAAGATCCAACTTCCTGAGCAATAGAGCAAGAGAGCAATGGAGCGCAACAGAGAGCAATGCAGCGCAACAGAGTAACGTGGAGCGCAACAGAGAGCAATGCAGCGCAACAGAGTAACGTGGAGCGCAACAGAGTAATAGAGGAATAGAGTACTGTTTTTTTCTTCACATTTCAAAGTTTGAAATCACAACGGCTAAATGCCAATATCAATACACACCGCCTTCTATTTTGGGCCTTGGGATGGGCAACCCAAATTTCAAAGCCCAACCTTTTCGGGGGAATGGGCTAGGCTGCTTTTATTAAACAACTATTAAAATATACTAGAATTAAGAATATATATAAAAGCTGAAATCGTTTATATGATATATGACTTAATTTTTTTAGTGAAATCGTTACATTTATTATATTTATAAAGAATTTTTTCCTATTATGTAATATTTAAAAATCCAATATAAATACAACAATAAATTAACATTATTTGATAAATTAACCAAATATAGTGTAGTTAGAGACGAAGGAATAAATTTATTATTTTCTAAAAGGTAATAAAAAAAATAAAAAAAACTTGAGTAGAACAAATGGATTTAATTTTAATCCTAAAAATAAATTTATTTATTTTTTACGTCAATGTCAACAAAAATTAAAATTTACCGAAAAAACTGAGAAAGAAGACTGCAAGAGTGGAAATTCGATATACGTGACGGATGGTAATCAAACTTTTGAATTTTTTTTCTGAAGTTTTATATATATATATATATA
Source organism: Vigna unguiculata (assembly GCF_037176805.1). Lineage (NCBI taxonomy): Eukaryota > Viridiplantae > Streptophyta > Magnoliopsida > Fabales > Fabaceae > Vigna > Vigna unguiculata. Next base: position 54,820,076 of record NC_140796.1, read on the forward strand.
TATATATATATATATATATATATATATATATATATAATGCAGTTCATCAAAAATAAACTCTATGGCCTATAGAAAAGTAATCATGTTTAGATGTATATTCGATTTTTATTCTATGATAATCTATAACTATATATAAAGGGGATTCCCTCTTTTGTGTCCACATTTCATAATTCCAACTTTACCCTTTATAATTTAATTATTTATTAAATTTTTAAAAATTAACGGTTACTTTTACAAGTTTTTATAAAATTATTTACTTATCTCCTTTTTTTTTTTTCTCTTACTATTCATCAACAGTTATTTTTCTCTTATTTTCTCCGTACATTTTATTTTATTTTTTATAAATATACTTTTATTTTGTTATTTTGTTTATTAAATTAATAACATTACAATATCATCAATTATTAATATAATTCAAAAAATGCGTACACACAGGCGCGATAGCGCCTGTGTTTACACTAGTTATACTAAAAATTATATTGTGTTGATTTTAGAAGTATAAAAGCCAAAACATATTAGGGATAACCACACTCAAGATAACTTTCTAAAAATAACGCACAAGAAGAGAAGAAAGATGACTTAAATAGAGCTTTTAAGGTTTGGACAATCATCACCTGAACCTTAAACTATATAACTACAAGAGTTAAACTTACTTAATTATAGAGGTGAGTCCCAAGGATAATGCAAGTAAATACCCATCCATATTCACTGAACCTCCTGGAAGAAATAACAAAGATGGAACCAAATTTTTCTTTAAGTTTTCTTGTTCCAATTGTTTGATATGCAAATAGAAAGAAATTATTTAAGAAAAAGAAAAAAGGAATGGCATCACCATCACCATAACCATGTTTATGTTAATATATTTGACAGGTAGATATTTGCAATGTTTTCAACTGACATATAAAGTTGTGTATCAAGGAATGCGAAATAGAAGTATGGTGCCTAGACGGAATAAAGTAACGAAGAAGCATATAAAATAAGAGATTAATAAAACAATTGGTACAAGTAAAAACTTTATTGCTCGTCGTAACACCTTGTTGAAGAAACTGGATCAGTTTATTGAGAAGCAATGGTCCCCGCAAAACCAATACAATCATTAATCACCTGGAAGAATTTCATACACTTAGTAGATGCGTAAATAAATTGAAACCACATAAAATAAAGCAAAGTCAGATTAAATTTTGGTTTATTTATGGCCAAAGAATTGGTATTTTAATATTGACATAGATATACTTCATAAAAGACATTTAAATACAAAACAAGGACATGATAAGCACTCATTATCATATGGAAACATCTTGTTGTGTTCCCTTGTAATTAATAAGTATATGTGTCAATTGTCATGGTGTTGATGTCATTAAAATTATGTAATAATCCTTGTAATCCTACTTAAGTGATCTTGTTTTTAAATTGACATGATAAACAATTCAGATTCTGTAACTTTAAAACATGTCAAGGTATCAATACCTTGGACCATGGAATGCCATATACAAACTATGAAAAATTCTCTACTTATTTAGAAATTGATAAGGATCGTATTTTTCTAATAAAAATGTCAAGGTACAAGTAAAACATGTTATGTCATGCAGGCTGGAGTTGTGAAGTTGAAAGTCATCAAATCCCAAAAGTTTCCATCATTTCCCTATATAGGAAGAATATTAAAAACTAAAAACTAAAACTGTGACAGCAGATTCATTCAGAATTGTAACGTGCTCTAAAAACAAAAATGTAATTTTCACATGCACTATGCCTGCTAATACAATCAAATCAACTCATTTTCATATTATGAATGGATGTGACAAGTAAAATATTTTAAACAAATAGCTATCTTCTCGTCCTCAAATCTTATTGATATGCAGTATATATCTTAAGTACCCTTGTTGAGTAAAGTTCTTCAACATGATACAAAGTTCTATTTATTATCATTACTATAAAATGACTTATATTTACCTCAGATTTAAACGCCCTAATAGTTGATGATCCATCAAGTGTTTCAGTTAATGATGAGTATATTGGAGAGCGTGAAACACCGTCCGGTCGTCGTAATTCTCTCGATGTTGACGTGTAGAAGAACTGAAGCCACTGCATAGATCAGTTGATTGTTGTCTATTATACCAAGTCAAAGAAGTGATTATGGTTTTAAACGTTTGAGACCCAAGAAACACCGAAATAATTTATTTGTAGTTTTGATAAAAGCCTTATTTTGTACTCAATAATTATGAGGGTTTCCAAATTCGTACAATTTAATAACAAATAATCCTAATAGTTATAGGAACTTACAGTCTAGAAAACAAGGAGTTTGGTTAAATATAAAAGTGTCAATAAGAAAAAATAATACCTGAAGTCTACTGTAGATATACCAAAATGGCAATAGCAAGAGTAAGAAGACCTACAGAAAATCGAAAGATAAAAATAGATCATGGGGAACATTAAGACAAATCTTGGTAGTTCCATAATACATATGACAAACTAAGAAAATCATTGTACCTGTACGAAACACAAAATTATTGTAATACCCAACAGGCCTACGAAATTCGCTAGGAGAATGTTCAGAATGAATGGAAGTGAATCATCAATGGTATAAAGATCTGAAGATAACCTACACAAAACATAAGAAATCGTAAAACATAAAATTCATATTATCATTATCTGCTATTATTCCCGGAAGACATCTTATTCTAACCTGTTCAGTATTCTCCCACCAGGGGTCTGATCAAAGAATTGGACAGGTGCATTCATAAGCTTGTTGAGCAATTTATTGTGTACCTTAGTTGCAGTTTCTAATCCACCAAATGCAAAAGAGAATGCCCTCACCAATGTGAAAAAGGAATTAATAATACAAAAGAGACACAGTATAGCCTGCACCATTAATTATCATCTCAAACAAATTAGAAAATTACATTCAATAGTAGCTTGTAGTGTAGTAGGTAAATAATCAGGTAAATTTTAACGTACTACAAATGGTTTTAAAATAGTGAACCAAGAAATTAAAAAATGTTTAATACTGAAATTATCTGAATTACTACAAGTATTTTGCATTACTTTATAAGCTGTTATAAACCTTTGCATTACTTTGAACTGTTATAATTAAGAAAAATAATTGAACTATAACTATTTTGTGCTTCTTGCACTAGCTATATTTAAATGTCCATGAGTCATGTCCAGAAAGAAAAATGTACTATGGAAGCTAGCACCGCTGCTCATCCCTTACCAGATAGAAAGACACAGAATATCTTGTCTGACTGCTTTCTGTTGTTGTATCAACCCAATATGACAACCATAGATCATTTCCATTACGAGAAGCTTGCATCAGAATAGCTGATAGGCATATAATGACTGTCATGAACCAGCCAGTGAAGACAGCATAATTCCTTCAAAAGGCACTAAATTGTTAATCAACTATTGAAGACCAATCCCCATACATGTCTGATATCAGAGACGTATATGTTTACTTACTTATACACTCCAATTTCAACTTTTCCCTCTTTCCTCAACTCAACTTCAACTATCTCCTCTGCTCCCTCCAGAGCATGCACAATACCTGTGCCAAGAAGAGACACTGCTCCTCGGATTTGGAAGAAAGATTTGGGCTGCAAGATTCTCCATGATTCTGTAAAGCTGAATCAATTTCATTCAGCGGAGAGAATTGTGTACATGAATTAATTGGAAAGTCATCTAAATTTCCTATCCATTTTATGCGTCCATTGTCCATTACAACAATCTTGTAAGCAGAAGATATTGCCTGCACATAAATTTAGATGCATCAATAAGTTAATCCTTATATAAGTACACCTTTTATACAAATACAAAATATATAATACATATTTCCTAAAAAATATCAGTGAAAATATCATGTTCTTCTGAATTTAATCAGAATACTACAAAAAACCAATGTAATTATAACAATAAATAATAGTTTTGAAGAGAGTACACAATAACCTGAATATTAAGAGTACAGAGCAATCGGGTTTTTCTCTGCATAAGGGGGCCTAGAATGGCATTGTATAAGATACATTGAGCAACTTGTACATCTACTGCACTCAGGACATCATCAAGCATAACAACAGCTGAGTCATGATACAATGCCCTGTTAATTGAGCAGTATTAGAACAACTTTTTTTATAAAAATAATCAGGGCATAAATCTCTCAAAATATAAGCACCTTCCCAAAGCAAGACGAGCTCTGTCCACTCGATAAGTTGACTCCTTTCTCTCCAATATAAGCCATGTCACCTCCAATCATCAATGAGATATCAACATCTAATGCACATGCCTTCAGTGTATCAGTATACCTGTTAAGAGCATTAGTTATTTTGGTTTAAAACATATTTGTAAAGCTCAAGGTCACGTTGAGCAGAAGAAAAAACTCTAGGTTTCAACAAGATTAAAATTGAGGCATAAAAAACTCCTAAAGTTGAAGGCATTATACCTTTCAGAGGATCATAACTTTTCCCGAATAATATGTTGTTGCACACTGTTCCAGATAAAATCCAAGGGACCTGCTGTGTGAGAATTTGAGGAAACAAAGACACAAGAAATTTCATTCAAGGCTAAGCATATCAATTATCATATACAAACCTGTGGTACATAAGCAGTGGATTCATTGGAATAAACAGAGCCACGAACAAGCTGCATTTCTCCAAGGATTGAATATAACAGGGATGATTTACCTGAACCAACCTGAATACACACAGTAGGAGAGGTAATTATAGATATAATTAAGCTGTGTTTCAGATATTAGTAGGTTCATTTATCAATTTGAATTGTGAATATAGTAATGCTGGTGATGTTAACAGATATAGAGGACTGAGTGAATGGAACTAATGATCTCTAGTATCCATTTTTCACAAGTTTGGTAGGTGAGCATATCCAATGAAATTACTCTACCATATAAGATTATTTTACATTATTTACTAAAGACATCTTGATTAAATTCAAACAAGAATCTGACCTTTCCAATAACTGCAACAAAGGAACCCTGGGACACACTTAGAGTCACATGATTCAACACCATATTTAATGCCTGTTCCTCACTACTTGACCAAGTACAACATGCATCTTGGATAAATACACCCAAACCTTGAACAGAATCAGGCTGTTGCCTGCACATAAATTTAGATGCATCAATAAGTTAATCCTTATATAAGTACACCTTTTATACAAATACAGAATATATAATACATATCTCCTGAAAAATATCAGTGAAAATATCATGTTCTTCTGAATTTAATCAGAATACTACAAAAAACCAATGTAATTATAACACTAAATAATAGTTTTGAAGAGAGTACACAATAACCTGAATATTAAGAGTACAGAGCAATCGGGTTTTTCTCTGCATAAGGGGGCCTAGAATGGCATTGTATAAGATACATTGAGCAACTTGTACATCTTCTGCACTCAGGACATCATCAAGCATAACAACAGCTGAGTCATGATACAATGCCCTGTTAATTGAGCAGTATTAGAACAACTTTTTTTATAAAAATAATCAGGGCATAAATCTCTCAAAATATAAGCACCTCGCCAAAGCAAGACGAGCTCTCTGTCCACTCGATAAGTTGACTCCTTTCTCTCCAATATAAGCCATGTCACCTCCAATCATCAATGAGATATCAACATCTAATGCACATGCCTTCAGTGTATCAGTATACCTGTTAAGAGCATTAGTTATTTTGGTTCAAAACATATTTGTAAAGCTCAAGGTCACGTTGAGCAGAATAAAAAACTCTAGGTTTCAACAAGATTAAAATTGAGGCATAAAAAACTCCTAAAGTTGAAGGCATTATACCTTTCAGGATCATAACTTTTCCCGAATAATATGTTGTCGCACACCGTTCCAGATAAAATCCAAGGGACCTGCTGTGTGAGAACTTGAGGAAACAAGGACACAAGAAATTTCATTCAAGGCTAAGCATATCAATTATCATATACAAACCTGTGGTACATAAGCAGTGGATTCATTGGAATAAACAGAGCCACGAACAAGCTGCATTTCTCCAAGGACTGAATATAACAGGGACGATTTACCTGAACCAACCTGAATACACACAGTAGGAGAGGTAATTATAGATATAATTAAGTTGTGTTTCAGATATTAGTAGGTTCATTTATCAATTTGAATTGTGAATATAGTAATGCTGGTGATGTTAACAGATATAGAGGACTGAGTGAATGGAACTAATGATCTCTAGTATCCATTTTTCACAAGTTTGATAGGTGAGCATATCCAATGAAATTACTCTACCATATAAGAATACTTTACATTATTTACTGAAGACATCTTGATTATAACAGTAACAAGAATCTGACCTCTCCATATTTAATGCTTGTTCCTCACTTCTTGACCAAGTACAACATGCATCTTGGATAAATACACCCAAACCTTTAACAGAATCAGGTTGTTGCCTGCACATAAATTTAGATATATCAATAAGTTAATCTTTATATAAGTACACTTTTTATACAAATACAAAATATATAATACATAACTCCTGAAAAATACACCTTTTAAATTTATGTTTGGGAAAACCGAGAAACCTACTCAACCGACTAGAAGATATGATGGCTTGCAGTGACATTAATAGAAACTATTCATCCCAATGCATGTACAAATCAAATATGTTCATAAAAACTGGAATATAGGAGACTCACATCAATCAATCCATTAATTACCCAAGGGAATGAATTTATTGTTGAAATAAGGGTGTTGAACAATGCAAGACAAGTGAAAACCTACAATAGAGGTTTTTTACTGCATTAGATTTCTTAACATTGACAGAAAATAATTAAGTGGAAAATAAAGAAGAAAAACTAATCAGTAAGATTAGGTGAAATAAATTTGAAAATACCATTGCAACATCAAGTTGATGTCCCATTAGTGCATAGAGTCCAAATGTGAAAAGGGAGAAGAGTGTTTGTGTTGTAGCCCAAAAGAAAACACACCACGCATCCAAGAACTTTCTAGTCTATAAAAGTGGATGAAACATGATCATAAACATTAGATGAGCAAGAAAACAAACAATTTTCTTTTGCCATTCTTGAATACTACCTCAATGGATTTCAAGAAAAATTCTACAGTTTTATCCGTAAAATAAAATCAGAACACAAATTCTTACAGCTAAGTGTTTGACTTCCAAAGATCTTGTATCCATCAACCAACTAGAAAAAAGTTCCCATCCATACATCTTCAAAGTGCGAATATAAGTCAAAAGTTCTCCTGTCTTACGAATCCTGTAACAAAATCATAAATTTTAATATTGCAAATATGCACCAACAGATTTGATCATATCCATCCACCATTGCCCCAAAGAAAAAAGTTAAATGAGAAAATCAGGCAAAGAATAATAAGCTGTTAATCTTAAGCTGTTAATCTTAAGAGTAAAAGTTGCTTCTCATCCAAGCAACACTTTACTTTCTAGAAACTCCGATCATTCACTGATAACTAGAAAACTTCTCCAAACTCCAAAGCAAATGAAATGATTGCACAATGTGAAAAAGGAATTAATAATACAAAAGAGATAGAGTATAGCCTGCACCATTAATTATCATCTCAAACAAATTAGAAAATTACATTCAATAGTAGCTTATAGTGTAGTAGGTAAATAATCAGGTAAATTTTAACGTACTACAAATGGTTTTAAAATAGTGAACCAAGAAATTAAAAAATGTTTAATACTGAAATTATCTGAATTACTACAAGTATTTTGCATTACTTTATAAACTGTTATAAACCTTTGCATTACTTTGAACTGTTATAATTAAGAAAAATAATTGAACTATAAGTATTTTGTGCTTCTTGCACTAGCTATATTTAAATGTCCATGAAAGAAAAATGTACTATGGAAGAGTTACCATTGTCTGACTGCTTTCTGTTGTTGTATCAACCCAATATGATAACCATAAATCGTTTCCATTATGAGAAGCTTGCATCAGAATAGCTGATAGGCATATAATGACTGTCATGAACCAGCCAGTAAAGACAGCATAATTCCTTCAAAAGGCACTAAATTGTTAATCAACTATTGAAGACCAATCCCCATACATGTCTGATATCAGAGACGTATATGCTTACTTACTTATACACTCCAATTTCAACTTTTCCCTCTTTCCTCAACTCAACTTCAACTATCTCCTCTGCTCCCTCCAGAGCACGCACAGCCCGCATAACCCGCACAGCACAGAAAACACAACTTACACAACACAATATATAAAATAAAAATATATCACAACACACAACAAACAACAAAACAAACCACAACACATAACACACAACAAAAGTACAAAGCAAAAAATCCAAAACACAAAACACAAAAGATACAACACAACAAAACATCACACAAGAAAAGAACAGAGAACACAACTCACAAGAAAAGTATAAAGCGCACAACACACAAAACACAAGAAAACACAACACATAACATACAAAACAAAAACACACCACAACACCCCAAGCACAACAATAGAGGATTAATTATGATTAGTCTTTCTTTCAATAATTGCAAACTCAAAAATTCTGAGAGTTCAGTAATCAATAAATAAGGTGAGATAGGACAACCTGAAAGAGCATTGAACAAGCAATAAGATCCCACACTTTCAAGTTCCTTATCAACAACCGCTCATTGGAGCCCAGTTCCCACAAAGCAATGTCCCCCACATTCGTGCCAACAAACAGATTGCATCAAGAAAACAAAATTTAGTCAATTTCCAGCATGAATAGTTAATACATGTAACTAATAATGAGTTCTAAGATTATATACGATGTTTCAATAAATCAAACCAGCTTACCTCATATGATATTCCCATTGGTCTTGTTCTCTTAGTAACATGATCTGAATCACCAGACGGATAATCAACAGAAGGATTAGTTGGAGGGGTCCTAGAGTGCTTCAAAGTAGCTTAAAAGACAATGAAACATCAGGTCAAAGATTACAACTAGTCATCAAGAGTTAGGGAACAAAACCAATACAATCATTAATCACCTGGAAGAATTTCATACACTGTTGCCACGCGTTGTGAACAAAATAATATTTATCTACATACAAATACGAGTGAATAATAAGCAATCAAATATGTTAAACTCTACACAAAACTGGATTAAAATATCTGCTCACAATTCTGCATAGAAAAATAAAATAAAATCAGTAGAAGTTTACTCTATAAACCAACTTTGTCCTAAAAGCAAGAAATTAGGCATTAAACACAACCCATACAATTAGTCTAGAAAAATATGAACAATTAGAGACTGGTCATAGCCCAAGCTTAAAACCTTTGCATTCTAGGGCAAACATAAAAAACAAAAAATATATACCAACAAACTAAAACCGGACTAAAATATCTGCTCACAATTCTGCATAGGAAAACCAATCTACCTTCCTAGTTCAAAACTGTAAATGACAAAAGAATCAACTAATTTAAGGTTCAAGCTCTCCACCCAGAAAAAAACAACTCTAATCAATAAAACCAAATAGCAAACAATCAAAATCAGCATCTAAACCAGAATTGACCTCACCAAGGTAGTGTTTACATCTCTTCACTCAAGTGTTTCAGTCTAGGTGTTTAACTCTCAGCACATTATGCAAATTCAAATTATCATAAACTTGGAAAGCTTCTAATCACACCAATCAAATTAGAAATGCACTCAAGATCAATAGGACTTCAATCAAGGCTTGTAATGTGGCCAAGGTATAGGTGAGGTAAAAAGAGGAAAAAAATCAAAGCTAAAATCAAAGAGAAGTGAGATAGACCTAGGTGGAAAATGTGGAATTCAAGTGCATGGAATCATCAACTCTTTCACCACCTCTGTTCATCACTTCCTTCCTTTCTTTCACATATTTTCCACTTTTCATTCTTTTTTTTTTAATTCTCCTTTCTTTTCCAACTTCTTTCATATATTTTATTACTCACTTCCTTCTATATTTCTTATTCTTTTTCACTTTTTTTTTCTTTTTTTTTCCTTTATTTTTTTTCTACTTTTCTTTCTTTTTTCACTCTCCTTTCTCTTCCAAGTCAAAACAGACCACACCTTCAGATTTTTCAGATCCCCACACTTGAACTTTACATATTCCTTACACACTTCCTAAACCATCTCACAACTCTAAGATTTGGGCATTTTCATGGTGTTTCTGGTCTAAGGCTTGTATTGAGCTTAAAATGAACAAAAAAAGGTAAATCAGGCACAAAATTCAGGTGCAAATGAGATAAGTTCAGGGTGAGCTTTATTTGGCTAGCTGACGAGAAACAAACATGGCCTAATATCATCTCTAGAGTGCAAATCTAACTGTCAGAGTTCGAAGAGGAACAATACAAGTTCTGAAAATGTAAATAAACATGAATGCATCACACAATGAAAGAAAGTAAATCTCAAATCTCACAGTAGGTAAAATCTTGTCAAAACTGGTTAAAAACTGACTTTTCATGTAAAAACTATTCAATTCTATTGAAAGAAGTTGTAAAACTGACTAGAAACTATCAACTTAAATTAGAAACTCAAAAGGTCATTCACAATCAAGAACTAAGAAGTAGACAAGTAACCATGCAAAATCTGTACAGCACTTGGAAACATATCTAAACAAGTCTAAGACTATAAAACAAAGCTAAGACAAGGGTCAATATCTAAAAACAACAAATAACTAAGAATCTCACTAAGTAACAAAATAAAGAAAAACTATTATATCTCTTGAAGCTTCCGACTAAATAAGAGTAAGTACTAAAGTCTCGACTTCTAATTATTGGTTTGAAACAGTCATAAAAGCAATGTAAAACCATTAATCAGTCACCTTATAATGTTGATGGTGGTAACACAGTAAATGAATACAAAGTATCAATTGACGTCATCATTAACAAATGGTGGACATCAAAAATCACTCATGCACGCCGCATAAACAAAAGACATCAATAAACGAAAGCAAAAAAGAAGACAGGAAATTACCAATTTAGTTCTGCTGCTGTTAGTTACAAGGGCAAATAATTAAAGTGAAATGACTTGGATTCTCTTGAATCGACCTGTGTTTGGTTATCTACGGGCACAAGTTTACGTAGTTTAATTTAACGTTAAAACACACAAACAAAAGTAAGAAAATACCTTGAAAGCAATTATTTCATACGGTTCAGCTGCAGCAGAAGGTACTGATATCTTATATCAAAGGGTTGCACCCTCTATAAGAAAAAAAACGAAAATATTAAAACAAAGGCATATTTATTGACAACAATTTGAGAGAAAGCACTGAAAAAAATCACTAGAATTGACACAATTTATTAGACAATGTTAAAAAGGAGCGAATTATGCATAGATATAAAGACTAACCTGTTCGTAGGAGGACATAAACAGATACCTCGGCTTGGCAAGGTCTACGAAACTGCAATCTAACTATCGTAAAAAGTTTCTAATGACAAAATATGACTAAAAGACAGTTCAAACTACCAACACCGGTTACAACAAAAAATCTAACTACCTAAACCGTAAAATAAACTTAGAAAAGGCTAAATTTGCAAAATCTAATAACTGAATTAAACTATTGTATGAAACTGCAATTCAGTATAAAACACACAACACAAAAACACACACACAACACAAATCATATACAAAAAACACAATACCCCACACAAAAGACAATATAAATCAAAAACATCCAACACCCTCACACAACCACAAAAACACACAAGCACAAAAACAATCAACAAAAACACACCAAACACATAACACACAACACAAAAATATAAAAACACACACAGAACACAAAACACAATGCCCCACACAAAAGACAATATAAATCCAAAACACCCAACACCGGACAACCACAAAAATAAATAAAAAAACACACGAGCACAAAAACACTTAACACAACCACAAAAACACCGAACACAACACAAAACACAACAAAACACACACACCCCAAATCACAACAAAACACATACAACACAAAACACAAAAAACACCAAACACACACCACAAAAACACAACACAAAAAACACGCACACAAAACACACCAAACACATAACACAACACAAAAACATAAAAAACACACACAACATAAAACACAACACCCCACAAAAAAGACTATAAATCAAAAACATTTATCACCCCACACAACCACAAAAACAAATAAAAAAACACACATGCACAAAAACAGTCAATACAACCACAAAAACACTGAACACAACAATACAAACACGCACAACACAAAACACACACACCTCAAATCACAGCAAAACACACAACACACAAAAAAAAAACACACAAAACACATAACACACAACACAAACACAAAAACACACACAACACAAAACAGAACAGCCCACACAAAAGACAATATAAATAAAAAACAACCAACACCCCACAACCACAAAAACAAATAAAAACACACATAAGCACAAAAACAATTAACACAACCACAAAAACACCGAACACAACACAAACACCCACAAGACAAAACACAACACAAACACGCACAAGACAAAATACAACACAAGCACGCACAACACAAAACACAACAAAACACACACACCCCAAGTCACAACACCCCAAAACACAAATCACACAAAAACACACACCAAACCCAAAACACACACACACACACCACAAAACACAACACAAAACATACACAACACAAAAAAAAACACACACACACAACACAAATCACATACAAAAAACACAACACCCCACACAGAAGACAATATTGAACACCCCCACACAACTAAAAAAAAGAAAAACACAAAAGCACAAAATCAGTCAACAAACCCAGAAAAACACCGAACACAACAACACAACAAAAAACACACATCCAAATCACAACACAACACAAAAACACAAAAACACAAAAAACACCAGACACACAACAGAACACATAAAAACACACCACAAAACATACACAACACAAAACACACAAAAGACAATATAAAAATCAAAAACATTCAACACCCCACAAAACCACTAAAACAAATAAAAAAAACACATGCACAAAAACACACACACATAACACACACACGACACACCAAACACATAACACACAACACACAACACAAAAACATAAAAAACACACAACACAAAACACAACACCCCACACAAAAGACAATATAAATCAAAAACATTCAACACCCCACAAAACCACTAAAACAAATAAAAAAACACACATGCACAAAAATACTGAACACAACAACACGAAACAACATAAACAACCCAAATCACAACAAAACACAAAAAACACTGAACACATACCACAAAACGCACAAAAACACACACACAGACCACAAAACACAACACAGAACATACACAACACACCAAGCACATAACACACAACACAAAAAACACACACATAACACAACCCACCACACCACACAAAAAACAATATAAATCAAAAACAATCAATACCCCACGCAACCACAAAAACAAATAAAAAATACACAAGTCATAAAAACAATAACAATTAACACAATCACAAAAACATTGAACACACAAAACAAAACACATCAAAACACACACACCCCAAATCACAACAAAACACACTCCAAAACACAACAAAACACACTCCAAAACACAACACAAAAACACCAAATCCAAAACACAAAACACACAAAAACACACACAATAAAACACACACACAACATACACAATACAAAAAACACACACACACGCAAAACAAAACACACACCCCCTAAAACACAAAAAACACCAAACACAAATCACACAAAAACACACGACAAAAAACAAAACACAACACACAACAAACACACACAACACAAAAAACACACGCACAACACATCACACAAAAGACAATATAAATCATAAACATCCAACACCCCGCACAACCACAAAAATAAAAACACACAAGCACAAAAACCGTCAACACAACCACAAAAACACCGAACACAACACAAAACAACACAAACACCCCAAATCACAACAAAACACATACAACACAACACAAAAAACACACCAAACACATAACACACAATACAAAAACACAACAATTCACACAAAAGACAATATAAATCAAAAATAACCAACACCTCACACAACCACAAAAACAAATAAAAAAACACATAAGCACAAAAACAATTAATATAACCACAAAAACACTGAACACAACAAAACAAAAACAACACAAGCACGCACAAAACACAACAAAGCACACACACCCCAAATCACAACACCCCAAAAACAAATCACACAAAAACACACACCAAACCCAAAACACACACACACACACCACAAAACATACACAACACAAAAAAACACACACACAACCCAAATCATATACAAAAAACATAACAATTCACACAAAAGACAATATCCCACACCCCCCCCCCCACAACCACAAAAACAAATAAGAAAACACAAAAGCACAAGATCAGTCAACAAATCCACAAAAACACCGAACACAACAACACAAAACACACACGTCCCAAATCACAAAACATACACAACACCAAAAACACACACACAACACACCAAACACATAACACACAACACAAAAAACACACACAACACCACACACAAAAGAATATATAAATAAAAAGCATCCAATACCCCAAACAACCACACAAAAACAAATAAAAAAACTCACATTCACAAAAACAATCAACACAACAAAAACACTGAACACAACAACACGAAACAACACAAACATCCCAAATCACAACAAAACACATACAACACAAAACACAAAAAGCAGTGATCACACACCACAAAACACACAAAAACACAACCCAAAACACACACACACACACTCCACAAAATACACAAAACACAACACACCACAACAAAAAACAATATAAATCAAAAACAATCAACACCACCACACAACCACAAAAACAAATAAAAAAACATAAGTCATAAAAACAATTAACACAACCACAAAAACACTGAACAAAACAACACAAACACAGACAACACAAAACACACACCCCAAAACACATAACACAAAAACACACTAAACACACACACATACACAACACAAACACAAAAAACACACACAACTCCCCACACAAAAGACAATATAAATCAAAAACAACCAACACCCCACACAACCACAAAAACAAATAAAAAAACTCACAAGCACAAAAACAATTAACACAACCACAAAAACACCGAATACAACAACAAAACACAACACAAACACGCACAAAACAAAACACGCACAACACAAAACACAATGAAACACGCACAACACAAAACACAACAAAACATACACACCCCAAATCACAACACCCCAAAACACCAAACACAACAAAAATCACACAAAAACATACACACACACCACAAAACACAAAACATACACATAATAACAAACACACACACAACACACACACAAAACATACACATAACAACAAACACACACACAACACACACACAAAACATACACATAACAACAAACACACACACAAAACAAAAAAAACACCAAACACACAAAAACACACAACCCAAAACACACACACACACACCACAAAACATACACAACACACAAAAAACACACACACAACACACCAAACACATAACACACAATACAAAAACACAACACCCCACACAAAAGACAATATAAATCAAAAATAACCAACACCCCACACAACAAAAAAAAATAAAAAAACACACAAGCACAAAAACTATTAACCTAACCACAAAAACACTGAACACAACAACACAAACACGTACAAAACAAAACACAACACAAACACACACAACATAAAACACAAACACCCCAAATCACAACAAAACATATACAACACAAAACACAAAAACACCAAACACACACCACAAGAACACACAACCCAAAACACACACACCACAAAGCATACACAACACAAAACACACACATACACACAACACACCAAACACATAACACACAACATAAAAAACACACACAACAAAAAACACAACACCCCACACAAAAGACAATATATATCAAAAACACCCAACGCCCCACACAACCACAAAAACAAAATAAAAAAACACAAGCACTAAAACAGTTAACACAACCAAAAAACACATAACACAACAATACAAAACAATACAAACACACACAACACAAAACACACAAACCACAAATCACACACCCACACACTATAAAACACACAAAACCCAAAACTCACAACGCACAAAACACACAAGAGCAAACACATTACATACCACAACAAAATCACACAAAACACAAAACACACAACACATACAACAAAAAACACACAGCACATACAAAAGAAAAACATACAGCAAAACACACAACACAACCATAAAAACACACACAACACAAAACACAACACAACAAAATGCATACAACACAAAACATTCAACACACAAAACACATAACACAAAACATACCAAACACATAACACACAACACATAATACAAAGCACAAGACATAGATGAATCGCACCACCAAACTTTAAAGAATGAGCTCAATTCCAAACAAATCAACTAATTGTCAAATAACTAGAATCCAACCTCACATGAAGAGAAGAAACCGAAACCCCTAAATTTAAGTAAATACAACGACATCTTTAGGCTAAAAAAATAAAATTAAATTAAAAGCTACCCATCTAATTCAACCCACAGTCCCCGGCTTTTTCTGTCATAAGTAAACTCCTCTGAACAATTTGCAACCGTATCAAAACCACAAAAAACGCATTCAAAAATATAATCATAAGCACATCCGTACAAAAGTAAGACCCAGAAATTAATAAAAGTGGAAAGAAATTTAAAGAACAAGGAATCTGCACAAAAGTAAGACCCAAAAATTAACAAAAGTGGAAAGAAATTTAAAGAACAAGGAATCTGCACAAAAAAAAGACCCAGAAATTAACAAAAGTGGAAAGAAATTTAAAGAACAAGGGTGAAAGATGAGACCCTGGACCTGGACCCCACAATAAAATAAGAACTCACATGCACTTCCGCGACAGTGGAAGCATACCGAGAAGCTGCACGGACTTCAAAACATCAGTGCCCGGAAAAGATTCAACCGTGAGCTTCACTTCGTCACAGTGCTATATGATGCTTCTTCAAATCCTAATGCATGAACAATAAAACCCCGTTAAAATAAAGTTTGCGAAAGATAAACAGAATGCGAGCGAACAGTAAATCCAGAAATTTAAGGAAAAGAAAGAAACAGAATTCATTGTGGATTTTAAAGATTTACCTGAATTTTAGTGTCGAGATCAAGTTCTTCAATATGGGAAGTGTGTGACCCTTATCCGGAGAAACTTCGTGGATTCCCTGTGACATAGTGTTTTCATCCATGGAGTCTGAGTTCTCGTTCACTGACTTCGATACATCATCTGTCGAAATTCCACAAATCAAAGAACCATCCAACGTCAGAATTAACAATGTATCTTTGGCTGAAATTAAGATCATTATTTTCTTTTGGTCGATCCAAATCGAAAAGGGAAATTGAATAGAGAGTACAGAATAGAAAACGAACCTGGCTCAGAAGGAACGTAGTCAAGAACAAAGCGGTGGAATTTTTCAGCGAGCATTTGAATTTGAATGGATTGATCTGAAGGAACGGGTGCTTTGTGTTAAAGAAGAAATTTAAGGAAAAGAAAGAAACAGAATTCATTGTGGATTTTAAAGATTTACCTGAATTTTAGTGTCGAGATCAAGTATTTTCTTCAATATGGGAAGTGTGTGACCCTTATCCGGAGAAAATTCGTGGATTCCCTGTGACATAGTGTTTTCATCCATGGAGTCTGAATTCTCGTTCACTTGCTTCGATACATCATCTGTCGAAATTCCACAAATCAAAGAACCATCCAACGTCAGAATTAACAATGTATCTTTGGCTGAAATTAAGATCATTATTTTCTTTTGGTCGATCCAAATCGAAAAGGGAAATTGAATAGAGAGTAGAGAATAGAAAAGGAACCTAGCTCAGAAGGAACGTAGTCAAGAACAAAGCGGTGGAATTTTTCAGCGAGCATTTGGATTTGAATGGATTGATCTGCAAAAACGGTGCTTTGTGTTAAAGAAGAAGTGGTTAATTCAATTGGTTAGTAAAGGGAAAGTGAGATTACCGTTCATGGTTCTCGATTTCCAAGATCCAACTTCTTGAGCAATAGAGCAAGAGAGCAATGGAGCGCAACAGAGAGCAATGGAGCGAAACAGAGTAACGTTCTTTTCTTTCTGAGATTTAGCAATTGAGCGAAGAGAGGAATAGAGTACTGTTTTTTTCTTTAGATTTCAAAGTTTGAAATCACAACGGCTAAATGCTAATATCAAATTCTCAAGAGCGTCTACCACTATTAAAATATACTAGAATTAAGAATATATATATACTAGAATTAAACAACCTTTTCGTGGGAATGGGCTAGGCTGCTTTGATTAAACAACTATTAAAATATACTAGAATTAAGAATATATATATATATAAATATATATATAAAAGCTGAAATCGTTTATCTTTGATTAAACAACTATTAAAATATACTAGAATTAAGAATATATATATATATATATATATATATATATAAAAGCTGAAATCGTTTATATGATATATGACTTAATTTTTGTAGTGAAATCGTTACATTTATTATATTTATGAAGACTTGTTCCCTATTATGTAATATTTAAAAATCCAATCATATTGTATAAATACAACAATAAATTAACATTATTTGATAAATTAACCAAATATAGTGTAGTGTAGTTAGAAATGAAGGAATAAATCTATTATTTTCTAAAAGGTAATAAAAAAATAAAAAACTTGAGTAGAACAAATGATTAACATTTTTTGATAAATTAACCAAATATAATGTAGTTAGAAATATAATGTAGTTAGAAATGAAGGAATAAATCTATTATTTTCTAAAACGTAATAAAAAAATAAAAAACTTGAGTAGAACAAATGGATTTATTTTTAATCCTAAAAATAAATTTATTTATTTTTTACGTCAATGTAATTTTGAAACAAAAATTAAAATTTACCGAAAAACTGAGAAAGAAGGCTGCAAGAGTGAAAATTCGGTATACGTGACGGATGGTAATCAAACTTTTGAATTTTTTTCTATATTTATTTATTTATTGAGATGTATGACAGTTTTTATTATTATTGTCATACATAGTTTTTATTACTAACCTAACTTTGTAACCCAACACAGGGAACTTTTGTTTTACTCAGCAACCTTTCTGAAGTTATATATATATATATATATATATATATATATATATATATATATATATATATATATATATATATATATATATATATATATATATAATGCAGTTCATCAAAATTCACTCAATGGCCTATACAAAAGCAATCATGTTTAGATGTATATTCGATTTTTATTTTATTATTTATTTTATGATAATTATACTAAAAATTATATTGTGTTGATTTTAGAAGTATAAAAGCCAAAACATATTAGGGATGACCACAATCAAGATAACTTTCTAACAATAACGCACAAGAAGAGAAGAAAGATGACTTATATAGAGCTTTTAAGGGTTGGACAATCATCACCTGAACCTTAAACTTATTATGCAGGAAAAACATATAAGTGAAATATAATATAATGAACTATATAACTACAAGAGTTAAACTTACTTAATTATAGAGGTGAGCCCAAGGATAATGCAAGTAAATACCCATCCACATTCACGGAACCTGAAAGAAATAACAAAGATGGAACCAAATTTTTCTTAAGTTTTCTTGTTCCAATTGTTTGATATGCAAATAGAAGGAAATTATGTAAGAAAAAGAAAAAAGGAATGGCATCACCATCACCATAACCATGTTTATGTTAATATATTTGACAGGTAGATATTTGCAATGTTTTCAACTGACATATAAAGTTGTTTATCAAGGAATGCGAAATAAAAGTATGGTGCCTAAAGGGAATAAAGTAAAGAAGAAGCTTATTAAATAAGAGATTAATAAAGCAATTGGTACAAATAAAAACTTTATTGCTCGTCGTAATACCTTGTTGAAGAAACTGGATCAGTTTATTGATAAGCAATGGCCCCGCAAAACCAAAACAATCATTAATCACCTGGAAGAATTTCTCATACACTTAGTAAATGCGTAAATAAATTGAAACCAGATAAAATAAAGCAAATTCAGATTAAATTTTCGTTTATTTATGGCCAAAGAATTGGTATTTTAATATTGACATAGATATACTTCATAAAAGACATCCAAATACAAGACAAGGACATGATAAGGACTCATTATCATATGGAAACATCTTGTTGTGTTCCCTTGTAATTAATAAGTATATGTGTCAATTGTCATGGTGTTGATGTTATTAAAATTATGTAATAATCCTTGTAATCCTACTTAAGTGATCTTGTTTTTAAATTGACATGATAAACAATTCAGATTCTGTAACTTTAAAACATGTCAAGGTATCAATACCTTGGACCATGAAATGCCATATACAAACTATGAAAAATTCTCTACTTATTTAGACATTGATAAAGATAGTATTTTTCTAATAAAGATGTCAAGGTACAAGTAAAACATGTTATGTCATGCAGGCTGTCATACTATCAGTATATTTTCTAGTGGCACAACCGAAATTTCTAGGTACATAAACAATCAGTTATCTATCACAATAGTAGTTGGGAAACTATACTATTTTGATTGATAGACCTTGAACCATTGCTTGTTACAGAAATCAATGCATAATTCAAAATTAAAAGCATCTTCTGTACACATAAACTTACTGAGCTATTGGACAGACATTAAATTTCCTTTCATTTCAGGATAAAAAGGCTAGAACTTGCATCTCCACAGAAAAAGTAGAATCCCATGTTGGAATTGAAAATTCGAAAGTGTGGAAGAAGGTATAACTTGGACGAATTAGATTCCAGCAGTCCATAACAGTCATATAGTATAAATATTGCATATAAAGACTAGAGAATTACGCACAAACTTTGGTTTAGTATGTGGGAGAAAAACACGATTTCAAATTGAAAAATACGTTCAATAAACTCAGGCGGAGTGCTCTAAACAAAGATGGATTAGAGCCATTGTTACTCAGTTCATCTTGCCAGCAAGATAAAATCACATCATGACAGGAAGAAGGACCCATATCAGTTGGTAGTGGCAGCAGGTAATTAGAGTCTAATTGTTTTACCACACCATGATTTATATGTAAGAAAGAAGAAGGTCAAGAACAAACAAGAAAAAGACGGAAGAAGAAGATCAAGAACAGACAAGAAGACGGAGGGTAAAACCAGTGGCAGCAGAGTGTGAATTAACTCTGGCTCTTACACCATATTGGAAATCTTGGTTCATCTAAAAGGAGGATAAAACTTGTATGCAGAATGTGTAAACGGCAGAACACAAATTTAGTAGCAAACACGATAAATGGAGATTAAGAGACTTCGTGCAATAAAGAATTACAGTTTCTTTGGGCATAGTTGAAAAAGAACACAGGTAGAAACATACAGTTGTAAAACCTTAGAATTTAAAGAAAAAATGGTAGAGATATATTAAAATACAGAAATGTATGGCTGCGGGTGACAAGAGTCGATTGCTTATACAAAATTGCTTACAGAAAATAGAGAAAAGAAAAAGATTGGAAAGAGGAAGAGATGCATACGAATGGAGAATTAGGGCAAATTAGATGCAAGAAATCGTCCATGGAATAGAAGAAGAACAAGAGACAGGAATTATGAGGTATATGTAGTGTGTGGGTTGCTTTATAGTGTGTTCATGCATATAAAAAGGAGGCACTGGTTCATGGATTTTTTCTTTTTTCTTTTTCCCGTTTTATTAGATACGCACATATTTGTATGTCTTTCACATCAATATAGAAATCATCTATGTAAACTTTAATTTTAATATTAATGCGCATATTTGTGCATATTTACGTTTTTCAAGGTGCCACCATCAAATAATTAAGCTATAACATGCCATAATTAAATAATTAAGCTATAAGTT
This sequence comes from Vigna unguiculata, assembly GCF_037176805.1. Taxonomy (NCBI): domain Eukaryota; kingdom Viridiplantae; phylum Streptophyta; class Magnoliopsida; order Fabales; family Fabaceae; genus Vigna; species Vigna unguiculata. Next base: position 54,841,951 of record NC_140796.1, read on the forward strand.
TATTTATTAAAGGAAAAATATAATTTATAAAATGATGATTTGACTGCTTTGTACGGGTTAAATCAAATAATACTTAAATTATAATAGAACAATTTTTACTGTTAAATGTCCCATCTTAAAATTTAAAAGTTATATTTATTTTAAAATCAAATTGACTCAAATTTAAAAGATAAGGAATAAAATACAATTTAAAATTAAGAAGTTAACAAGAATTTTATAATTAGGATAAAGAATCAAAGCTGTAATTTACATTTTTATTATCTGTCAAAATATTGTGATGAATACTATGTTTTAAACTTTTATTTCCACATTCTGTCACATTTAAAAAATATAACCAATAATAACATACAAGGGTATTAAAAAGCAGCATAGTATCAAAGCCAAATTCACCAAACAAAAAGCTAGCAAATTTGGACATGATAAAAACAGACTGTTTTCTCCTAAACATCACGTAAATTCATTTTTTCCATCTCCATTATTCCTTTATATTTTATCTTCGAATTATACTGCCAACAATGCTCTTAGGGTAAGAAAATTTTCCATCAGCCATGAAAGCCTAAAACTCCTTAAAGGTAAATAACAATCCATCAAGAAAATCCATAAAAAATAGATTATTACTGTCTAAAACATTGAACCATATTACCAAGATCATAAAAAATCACCACTACACATAAGTTTAAGATATGAAACTGTAATTTATGCAGAATAGGTTGAAAATATTACTCGATCAAGAATAATTAACTTACACGAGGAAGCTTGCAATCAAAGAAATTGGAACCCATCCTTGTTCATCCATGTTGAACCTTAAATACTCATCCCTCACTAAATTAGCATCACTGCATAAACAAAACAGCATTGAAGATAAAATTCAACAGCAAAGATTTGTTAGGAAACACAACAGTAAATAACGAATAACAGACAATAATTTACTTGAAGTAATAATCAATTTGGTTGACTATTGTATTGGCGAGAGAGGTTTCGGCACCTGAAAGAACATTGCAGGAGGAGGTGCATGTGTTAAAAACGGCATGCCCCCAAAGGGTTCAAATTGTAGCGTTGGGAAATAATAGAATTCTATAAAGGAAGAGATGGTGCATTTTCTCGGCGAGAGGGACAAGATTGGATAGCTAGTGGGGAATTAAGTCAGCTGGTGCAGGTGGCTTCCATAAACACATTCAAAGTGAGACATGAAGATTTATCATCTTTAGTTTTCAAAGCCATTCAAAATCTTTGAAAATATTAAACTAATTTCAAGTTTTCTGAACATTTCTACAAAATTAGAACTTCTAATTACTTAGATTTTAAACACTAATCTAAAATGTTGCCCCGACAATCATGCAAAATATACACAAATTATAATCAGGGGAAAAAATCTTGCAATAATTTCTTTACATTTTTTTGGGAACTCTTTCTTTGAATAAACTGTTCTCGAAGAGGATAGCGTCATCCGATCTTTGAGGGCTCCAGAAGAACTCAAAGATCCTGCATCCATGGTTACGAGAAGAAAACAAGAACAGAAACGAAAAGAATAGGAAACAATATAAATAACAGCGCAACTGAAAAGAAAATAAAGCACAAGCAAAATATTATTAGACGAAGAGAAATCAGACAGCAGGAACAGAGAGGGCCAAAGCTCCGGTGCTTGAAAATTAACAGAAAGAGAGAGAAAGAGATTTGAATGGAAACTATTTGAAATGAGATTGTATAAAGTAGAAATGCTGACTGAAAGATCAAAATTAAGGGTTTGAAGATCAGATGAAAATTAAGGGGATTTGAATATCAGAAAACAAGGGTTATTTTAACAACGACATACTATTATAAAATGTATTGACCAAATTATCCTTTGATCGAATAATAATTAGGTTTGAATTGAAAAATTAAAATATTATCTATAAACTCTTACAAACTATAAATAATCATAATATATATATAATAATATAAATAAATATTTTCGTCAAACATAAAAATAATTATATTATTTATTTCTTAATCGAAGATATTAAAAATAAGAAATAGTCAATAATAATTACATCCATGCATGCTCGAATTAGTTGGTATACATTGGATGTGCAGATTGAAAATAAATAATAATATAAAATACAATAAATTTTAAATTCAATGAAAAAGTTATTGTCAAATTATATAATAATAATAATAATAATAATAATAATAATCTATAAAAAACCTATAGTAAAAATATATATAAATTATAACCATAAAGTATGAGAGTGTTACTAATTACAACAATTTAAATAAAACATAATTATTAATTGTTCTGAGATTAATATTTTATATATGGCTAATTGTTGTCTAATTTAAAAAATTAATATTCCAAAAATATTATATTATTAACCACCATAATTATTATTACTATTAATATTATTTTTATTATTCACAATTCTTATTATTATTATTTGTTGTTATTATTATTAATATTATTATTATAAAATATAATTATTTTATTTTTACATTATCATTATTACTAATTATAACTATAACTATTATTATTATTATTATTATTATTATTATTATTATCTATAATTATATTATCGTTATTGTTATCGACTATTATTATGATCATTATTACTATCGACTATAAATATTATTATCATTACTAAAAATTATAATTACTTTTATTACCATATTATTATTATTATTAAGAAATATAATTATTATAATAGTTATTATTTTTTATTTTTTTATTATGATTTGATATGTATTTTATTTTTACTTACTGTGGATCATTTTTCAGTTATTTATCATTTTGATTCGTTTTGTTTTTCATTTATTTTTATATTTAAACAATTATTTCAACTGAAAAACATAATTACTAAAATTAGTAAAATGATAACTGAAAAATAATTTTTTATTATATTTTTTTAAAAATTTAAAATATAATAATTAAGAGGATAAAATTGAAAAAATAAAAAAGACACCAAAGATGTTGATATTTTTATATATGCAGTTGTATTATTATTATTTTTATTTTTATTTTTTTTAATTATTATTACACGATATTACTATAGTGGTATTATTATTATTATTATTATAGTTACTACGGGATCATATCTTGATTATTTGCACTTTTTATTTATTTAATTGTTTATTTTTCATTATATCATAGTAATTATTTGAATTAAAAAAATGTTATTATCCTTAATTTTATTTATTATAGGATCATATTTCAAATACTTGTCCTTTTTATTTATTTTGTTGTTAAAATATAATTTTATATATAATTATAGATCATTATCGTTAACATTAACCTTAATATTAGTATTAACATTAATATTTATAACATAAAGATAATTGTTGTTATCATTAGTTTGTTAGTATTAGTTTCATTATTATTTATATTATTATTATCACTATGGGATATGAGGTGAAAATAATAAAATAAACTTAAGATTTTATTATATTTTATGGAGAGGTAAGATGAGATAAAATTTTATAGGTGCAGGAAGAAAAAAGGGGTGCAGGTAGAAATGCGCCAACCGGTGTATTTGAAACGGAGTCAACCCAAAACTTTAGATCAGCCCAAATATTTTTAGAAGAATTAAAAATAATTTAATTAAGTTACACTGTATATTATTATTTAATTAAAAATTATAATATATGATAAAAAAATAATATATCACTCTAAACAAAAAGAAAAGAAAATTAAATTAAACACTAGTCGTTATCATTTATTGTTAAGAGTGTTTATAGCTTGAGTCAGTTTTGAACAAACTCATTATCAATCCATCAACAAAATATAAGTTGGATTGAGTTGTGTTTTTACATTTTTTTTATATTAAACTTAATTCACATCACCAATGTGAGTAAGATTGAATTGAATGAATTCTATAATTTGATTAATAATAGCATTTTGAATGTCTTTTACAAAATCACCAATTCACACTACAAATATCACAGGGCCATTAGTACTATCACAACCATCATAGCAACTTCTTCGTTTAAAATACCACATTTATAAAGAGAACCCGATAGGAGAAAAATAAAAACTAAAATAAAAATATGAAAAATTGGATTATACATGGAGAGAAAAAAAATCGTGTTAGAATAGCAAGAAAGTGAAGTATGGAAGTGAATAAGAAGAATAAGAGAGAAATATATTTTTTATTTTTAATAATAAGTCAAAATAAAAATTATTTAAAAACTATAAATATCATATATTTTTATTTTTTACATACTTTTAGGATAAAATATATTTTATTTTATTTTTAATTATCTTTTTAGAATTTTTCTCAAATTAAATTAGACACATTTTGTATTTTTGAATATATTTTAATTTTTAAATATATTTACATTACTTTATTTTATTTATCTAATAATTTTATGAATATGTGATCAAATCGTATTTTATTATAAATTTATTTTATGAAAAGAAGTTTTTTTTTTAAGGTTTTAATATCTTTTGCTTTTGGTTACTGTTATTTTTTTTTAATATTTATTGTATTTATTATAATAATTGGACATTAATATTGCTTATAAATTGTAGTTTTTACATATCAAATCTTTTACAAATAAAAAGTAACAAATAATATATTAAAAGTAAATTTTCTACAATGAGAAAATAAATTATTAAAAATATTTCTAAAAGATAAATATGATTTATCATTAACAAAAAGAAAGACGTTGAACTTTAAACCTTAGACCTTAAATTTTACACAGTAAACCTTAAATTCTCTTAAAATCCTAACTTACTAAAAAATCATAGTTTTTAAAGTCCTAGTACTTGATCTCAACCGCTTAAAACTCCTTCAAATCATAATCATTGACACTCATCTTCATTATATTCACAGAATTATTTTTAAATTGGTCAAACCAGAATGCACTTTCAAATCCAATAATATATACCAAATATGAAAAACATTGTACTAAGTTTTGACCCTCATCATATCTCCAATTTACTTTCTATTATTTCTATATCAAGTGTTATCGAACATGATATTATCATTCTATAATATTCTTTCTCTACCTTTTTTCTTTATAAATAACATATGGTATGTTTTTCTTTTAACTTTATATATATATATAGGGTTAAATATGTTTTTGGTCCCTTAACTTTTAGTAAATTTTGGAATTAGTCCATTTTGAAACTTTGGACCAATTTAGTCCTTGATCTTTCAAAATACGTGGATTTAGTCCTTTTAATCAAATTTTGGTAGGTTTATTGGATGTTTTGTACGCATTTCAGAATTGTATTTGAGTTGTTTATACTGTTTGACACATTTTTGCTTTAATGTTAAGTCAAATACTATTATGAAACGCGCTTGAAATGTCAAATAAACTTAACAAAATTTGATTAAAAGGACTAAATTCACGCATTTCAAAAGATGGAGGACTAAATTGGTCCAAAGTTTCAAAATGGACTAATTCCAAAATTCACTGAAAGTTAAGGGACCAAAAACATATTTAACCCATATATATATATATATATATATATATATATATATATATATATATATATATATAATTTTAACATAATCTTTATAATCCATTTTTTATTTATTTATGTTTCATTATGAACATCTTCTACTGTTTGCATCGACATGATGAGATGAGATGTCAATTTTGCTCCTAGTCCATGGGCCAGCCTTGACCCACTCTTCATTAAGTCTCCTTTTAGGAGGGCCCCAAATGAGGGGGTCAAAAAAAGCTCAAGTCCCAAAGCCCCCTCTCGAGTGGGTTAGGGTCAGGGCTAAAGTGGGTTAGGCTCCCAAAATAATATTACATTAAGCCAGAGTGAAAGATCAAGTTGAGCGATCCGGACAAGTTCAAAGACCCAAACAAGCCCGACGAGCCCAAAGACCTGGACGGGCCGAAGACCCGGACAGGTTCGACGACAAGGACGGGCCAAACGACCAAGACGAGCCGAACGGGCCTGAAGACCAAGACGTGCTCGATGATTCAGACAAGCACGATGACGTCGGGCCCGTCAAGGTCGTTCTTGTCGTCGGGTTTGTCCACGTCATTCGCGTCGTCGGGCCCATTTGAGTTCTCCGGGTCATCGGGATCGTCCGGGTCCTCGGGGCCAACCAAGTTATTTGGCTCGTCCAAATCATATGTTCAATCCGAGTTGTCGGGCCCGTCCCGGTCATTGGGATCGTCCGGGTTGTCGATATTATCTTTGTCGTCAAGTTCGTCTGGATTGTCGGACCTGTCCGAATCGTCGACCTTGCCTGAAACATTGGCCCGCTTGGCCAATTCGATTCATGAGGCACGTCAAAGTCGCCGAAAAGTTTACTGATATATTTTAAAAAATAATATATTTTTCATGTTGAAGATGAAAATCAATAGATTGATCCTGACCCACATGATTTTTGTGGAGTTTTTAGTCCTATAAACTATTTTGATAAAGACTTTTTTTCAATATAGACTTTTTATACCCTAACCCACATCGGACCAGGACCATGCTGTGGGTCGGCTCAAATTGAAACCATCTTTAGTGGTCATTTGAAAACATTTTTCATTAATATTTTATTTATTATTTATTTATAACACACAGAACCATTAACACACAAAACTATTCTGTTGCTTCACGGGCCCAATTTTTGCTTAAACATTACTTATATATAATAGGATGATTTTCACGGGTCCCATCTTAAAATTAAAAATTATATTTATTTTAAAATCAAATTGACTCAAATTTAAAAGATAAGGAATAAAATACAATTTAAAATATCGAAGTTAACTAGAATTTTATAATTTGGATAAAGAATCAAAGCTATAATATACCTTTTTATTATCTGTCAAAATATTGTAATGAATATTAAATTTTAAACTTTTATTTCCATCGTGTGTCAAATTTCAAAAATATTATTCAAACATTATGTTGATTGTCAATGCTTGAATAATTAGATTGTATTTATATTTTATAAGTACAAGGGCAAACAATTAAAATGGAATGACTTGGATTGTCTTGAATCGGCCCTGTGGTTGATGTCTAGGGGCAAAATACAGGTTTACGTAGCTTAATTTACGTTAAAAACATGGTTTATTGTGGATAAAAAATAAAAATAAAGGTAAGATTCTTTTTTTAATTAAAAAAACAGATTAGAATTTCCTTTTTTAAAACGTGGCTATAGTTAAATTTTTATTAAAACTTGTTGGAAGTTAGTGCTGATTTAAATTAAAGTTAATGATTCATAAAATATTATTTAAGTTAAGATTATTTTATTTACTAATCTCTTTTTTTAAAACATATTAGAATCTCCTTTTCTAAAACACGATTATAGTTTAAATTTGAAAATTTGATGATTTTTTAAAGTTACTGCTGATTTAAATTAAAGTTAATGATTAAGAAAATATTATTTAGTTATAAGTTAAGATTATTTTATGTACAAATATTAATTTATCAATCTCAAATAACTCAATTTTTTCAAATTAATTTGCTTAAATAATTTTATTCTTTCTCTTAGTTTACCAAATAACTATTACTAAATAATGTCTACACATTAAAAAAACAAAAATAACTACTAAAAAAACCAAAAAAGAAAACCCAAAAAAATGGTTTAATCTGAATAAAATAAAAATTCCACAAAAAAGTTTTTTAATATCCTTAATAATTTTTTTCCACGGTAAGATTCCTTTTTTATTTTAATTTTTTTAACAAATTATAATTTCCTTTTTTAAACCATGATTATAGTTAAATTTTGATGAAAACTTTCTGAAGTTATTGATTATTTAATTTAAAGTTAATGATTAAGAAAATATTATTTAATTATAAGTTAAGATTATTTTATTTACTAATTTCCTTTTTTAAAACAGACTAGAATTACCTATTTTAAAACATGATTATAATTAGAATTTGATGAAAACTTTTTTGAAGTTACTGTTGTTATAAATTAAAGTTAATGATTACAAAAATATTATTTAATTATAAGTTAATATTATTTATTTATTAATATTAATTTATTTATATTAAATAACTCATTTTTTTTCAAATTAATTTGCCTAAATAATGTTATTCTTCTTCTTTATTTTACTAATCTTTAATCAGAACGAAATTAACAATAAAAAAACCTTTTTAATTTCTTAGAGAAGATTTATTGTGGATAAAAAAAATATGGTAAGATAAGATTTTTTTTTTAAAAAAAAAAAAACAGATTATATTACAATTTTCCTTCTTAAAACATGATTATAGTTAAGACGTGATGAAAACTTTTCTCAACTGCTGATTTAAATTAAAGTTAATGATTCAGAAAATATTATTTAGTTATAAGTTAAGATTATTTTATTTACTAATTTCTTTTTTTTAAATATATTAGAATTTCCTATTTTAAAACATGTAGTTAAAATTTAATGATGGTTTGTAGTCACTGCTGATTTAAATTAAAGTTAATGATTAAGAAAATCTTATTTAGTTATAAGTTAAGATTATTTTATTTACTAGTATTAGTTTATCTTTCTCAACTCAATTTCTTCGAATTAATTTGGCTAAATAATCTTATTATTTTTTCTTATTTTACTAAATAACTATTGCTAAATAAAGTTATTATTTATTTATACTTTTTTTAATATCTACACCAAAATTACTATTTTGTAATTTATTTGAAGTAAATAAAGATATATTTCTCAATTCTTTTTTTAAATTACAACACTCAAAAACATTACTATAATAATTCTTCCCATCCATTTATTTCCTTCTATCTTTTTTTTCCTCTATCTTTTAAAACATCATAAAACAACAAAAGATTTAAATATTTAATTCAGAATACAGTTCTTCCAACAATCAATTTTGTTATTTTAATAGGAAATAACAAAAACAAAACTTAGAATTCGATTATCCTATACCCAAATTCTCACCCATTTTAAAAATCATGTTATAAATATGTAATAAAAGTGTATGCCATCAATGTTAAAATACATTTTTTTTAAATGTGTCAAATCAATCCTAATTTTATTTTTTTAAAATAAATTGTAATTTTCATTCATTTTGTTCAATTGATATTTTTTTTAACACTATTAACAGTAATAAACAGTAACACTAACACTTCCACGTATCACTTCGTGATTTTTTTTAATTTTTTATTTATTTTTGAAAAGAATCTCCTTGTGCCAACCTAAGAGCATGTTACGAGACGATGTTACATGTCAGTGATGATGTTTTATATTCAATTTTATTTTTGTTCAACTTAAGAGCATGTTACATGCCACCGCCTTCTTATAGACTTCTGTTCAGCTGCAACCGAAACCTATAAGACGAAGTAAAATGTTAAATATGCACTAGTGATCCCTCTCAAAATTGAGAACATATTTAATTTTTATATAAAAGTTATAATGATGTTTTTGTTAAAATTCACATTTGTAGAGAAAGGAACAACAAATTAACAATCGAAAGAGATGACATGATCATAGAACAATAATCAAGGAGAAACAAGGAAGCGTAGCAGCTGAGAGCCAAGAGCGGTGAGGAACGAGGAGCATGGAACGATGACCGAGGAAATCAAAATAGGCAAGAAATCAAAATCAGCAGGAGTCATGAATGGCAGTAAATCAAAAGGAAAATGATATTTTAATTCACTTTTTTTGACCCACTTTTAACCCATTGCTTTAATCACCATTAGATCATCTTTCTTTATTCTTTTTAGTGATGTGATGTATGATCTAATGGTGATTGAAGTGGTGGATTAAAAGTGGGTCAAAAAAAGTAGGTTAAAATATCATTGTCCAAATCAAAATAGGCGGTCAGCCTGGAACGGCAAGATGCAGGAGCAACAAACAATCAACAGACCTTTTAGATTTGTTCAAAAACATGTTACGTACAAATTGTTCAACAACATGTTTCCTGCAAAAGCTATATATTACGTACAAAATTGTATAATACGTACAAATATTATGTACAAAATTTTATAATAAGTATAAAAACATATATTACGTACAACAATATGTATAATACGTACAAATATTATGTACAAAATTTTATAATAAGTATAAAAACATATATTACGTACAACAATATGTATAATATAATATACATAAACCTTATAGTACATACAAAATTATATATTAGGTATGTAGTGCTGTAATTATAATCTTTTATATATATATATATATATATATATATATATATATATATAACTTCAATTTTTGTAATGAAATCGTTATATTTATTATATTTATGAAGACTTTTTCCCTATTATGTAATATTTAAAAGTCCTATCATATTGTATAAATACAATAATAAATTAACATTATTTGATAAATTAACCAAATATAGTGTAGTTAGAAATGAAGGAATAAATCTATTATTTTTTAAAATGTAATAAAAATTTAAAAAACTTGAGTAGAACGAACGGATTTATGTTTAATTTTAAAAGTAAATTTATTTATTTTTTACGTAAATGTAATTTTGGACTCCAACAAAAATTAAAATTTACCCAAAAAACTGAGAAAGAAAGTTGCAAGAGTGAAAATTCGGTATATGACGGATGGTAATCAAACTTTTGAATTTTTTTTCTATTTATTTATTTATTGAAATGTATGACAATTTTTATTATTATTGTCATACATAGTTATTAAAAGTACGTAACCATTACTATTTTCTAACCTAACTTTGTAACCCAATACAGGGAGCTCTTGTTTTTATTTAGCAACCTTCCTGAAGTTATATATATATATATATATATATATATATATATATATATATATATATATATATATATATATATATATATATATATATTTATATTTATATTTATTGTAGTTCATCTAAATTCACTCTATGGCCTATACAAAAGCATGTGTATTCGATTTTTATTCTATTATTTATTTTATGATAATTATACTAAAAATTATATTAAGTTGATTTTAGAAGTATAAAAGCCAAAACATAAAAAAAATCATAAAGGGAAATATATAATTCAAATAATATGAACTAAAGTTTAAACTTATATTAAAGTTTGATTATGCTGGCAACAATAAATTCAGCATTAATGGAATAAATAATTGAAGCATTTTATAATTTTTGACATAAAAAGGGTGACGAAACAAAATTGGCATAATCAATTCAGCTTTTGTGGCTGGTGCTGACTCGACATGTCTTTAATCAGTAACTCTCAATTTCGATTTTTTATATTCTCTCATTTTGGTTTCTCAATCAATTCCTATTTTTTATATCTTTTTTATGTTTTTATATTATTTTTTTCAAACTTATTAATAATATTTGGATTGTTTTAAAATTTATAATTTATTTCCCACTCCAATATAATTAAAAAAATTATTTTATTTAAAAAATGAACCAATTAAAGAGACTGAGTGTTAGAAAATGCTATTTCTTTTCTCACGCACAACACGAACACACATATAGAACTTATCTCCATAAAAATAAATGAAATGAATTGACATCTATCACACTTCACGATGAAAACGTTTGTTTCAGCAATAATACACGTTGAGACATAATTTTGTGGACAAGGTATAATATAATATAAATTACGTGAAATGAAATAAAAAATAAAATAAAAATATATCTATATTTATATGAAAAATTATTAATACTCTATTTTTCTAATTCTTTTATATATATACCGCTATCTAAATTGGTGAGTTTGTCGGTTCACTAGTTTTTCCTTCATTAGTTATTGATTTGAAATGTTTAAAAAGTGATTTTTTATTTAAGATTTGTAATAAATAATTTGTTTATCATATATAATTATTTGAATTAATGATATTTTTTCTTAAATTATTGAATAATTAATTTGATATAGATGTATTTACTACATAAAATATGATATAGTGAGGAAAATATACAATTAAAAAAAATGAAATACGTATATATAAGGATATTTTGAAATTAATTATCAGAGTAATTTGTAGAATGTACATTAAATATTAAGATAGTTAGGAGAAACTTTTTTTCATTTGTAAAAAAAGTTAATTAAGTTTCAAAGTTACATAAATTTTGAAACGAAATTAATTTTTTTATGGAATTGAAATAGCTAATTTAATATAAAAAATTGACCTAATTTTAATATAACTTTAAAATGACCATTATAAAATAATTCAACATTTAATTCATAAATAAAGCTAGAGGGTGTAAAAAAAGTAAGATTAATTTTTTTTGTCCCAATTTTTGTCAAGTTTTGTCAAATTAATCCTGTTTTTTTATGCTTAAATATATTTTAATTTTTGTCAATTTTGTTCAATTATGTCATATTTTTCTAATATCGTTTAAATTATTAATGGCCGTGTGAAAAATTATTATTCATGACCGTTAATTATTGAAACGGTGTCAAAAAAAAAGACTTAATTGAACAAAATTGACAAAAATTATGAATAATTTAACAATTTGACGAAAATTAGGATAAAAAAATATTTTAACCAAAAGTAATATATAAATCATGCCTACTTCGGCTGATATCTTTTGAATCGGGTCAAACCTAAAAATCTTTTGAAAATTTTTATGACCTGATTTCTTTACGTGCTTAATTGGTTAACCACATACACACATGGTTCTCTCGTTTGCTGTTATACTTATAGGCTTTGAAAAAACTGTTAATATTATTTTTAAATTAAGCAAATTTATTTACTTTCAATTAAAAAAACTAAAATAAAATGAGTACAGAAATTCAAATTTTATTTTGGTGGAATCCTTCCCTTTAATCACCCTTAATAATTTGCCACTTACATTAACAAAGAGATACATATCCAAGAACAGAACGCTTATAGAAACTAAGCATTTTTCACATTTGAAAAGACCAATGATACAATAATAAGTATACATAGTAAAAAAAAACTGTAGTTTACACTTCAAATCAAGCAATATAGAGAAAACAAAATTGACAGAACAAGAAAAAAGCACAGTGTAACAGCATGAAGAAGAAAGAAGAAAAAGAAGGAGTTGATATTTATACATGCATGTGTGACTTAAACAATAGTATTTTGAATTTTGGTGTGACCCGAAGGAAAAGTTGAGTCCTGTTTCACGATTTGGTGTATCTGTCTCTGCTGAAGCATCTGAAGGTTCATTCGAGAGCATGACCTAACCATGTCACTTGCTAAGGGAATCACGGGAAGAACATCACAGTTGCATATCTCAATCATGAACCAATCTGGGTCATGAAAAAACAACTGATCCACTTAACACCACCTTCTTCCACCGTTGCACGCATGTATTCTATCTCCATTTCCATTTCCTCGAGCTTCTTCTCCACTGTATATAGTAGTTGACACAGTATGAGAGGTAATTATAGACACAGGAAATTTCATTCAAGGCTAAGCATATCAATTATCATATACAAACCTGTGGTACATAAGCAGTGGATTCATTGGAATAAACAGAGCCACGAACAAGCTGCATTTCTCCAAGGATTGAATATAACAGGGATGATTTACCTGAACCAACCTGAATACACACAGTAGGAGAGGTAATTATAGATATAATTAAGCTGTGTTTCAGATATTAGTAGGTTCATTTATCAATTTGAATTGTGAATATAGTAATGCTGGTGATGTTAACAGATATAGAGGACTGAGTGAATGGAACTAATGATCTCTAGTATCCATTTTTCACAAGTTTGATAGGTGAGCATATCCAATGAAATTACTCTACCATATAAGATTATTTTACATTATTTGCTAAAGACATCTTGATTAAATTCAAACAAGAATCTGACCTCTCCAATAACTGCAACAAAGGAACCCTGGGATACACTTAGAGTCACATGATTCAACACCATATTTAATGCCTGTTCCTCACTACTTGACCAAGTACAACATGCATCTTGGATAAATACACCCAAACCTTGAACACAATCAGACTGTTCACTTAGGAATGATGATGGACAGGAATTTGTGTCTCCATCTTTAAATTTATGTTCAGGACAAGCGAGAAACCTACTCAACCGTCCAGAAGATATGATGGCCTGCAGTGACATTAATAGAAACTATTCATCCCAATGCATGTACAAATCAAATATGTTCATAAAAACTATGGAATATAGGAGACTCACATCAATCAATCCATTAATTACCCAAGGGAATGAATTTAGTGGTGAAATAAGGGGTTGAACAATGCAAGACAAGTGAAAACCTGCAAAGACGTTTTTTACTGTATTAGATTTCTTAACATTGACAGAAAATAATTAACTGCAAAATAAAGAAGAAAAACTAATCAGTAAGGTTAGGTGAAATAAATTTGAAAATACCATTGCAGCATCAAGTTGATGTCCCATCAGTGTGTAGAGTCCAAATGTGAAAAGGGAGAAGAGTGTTGGTGTTGTAGCCCAAAAGAAAACACACCACGCATCCAAGTACTTTCTAGTCTATAAAAGTGGATGAAACATGACGACGCATCAGAGATGTATATGTTTACTTATACACTCCAATTTCAACTTTTCCCTCTTTCCTCAACTCAACATCAACTATCTCCTCTGCTCCCTCCAGAGCACGCACAGCCTGCACAACCCGCATAGCTCACACAAAACACAAAACACAACTTACACAACACAATATATAAAATAAAAATATATCACAACACACAACACACAACAAAACAAACCACAACAAAAGCACAAAGCAAAAAATCCAAATCACAAAACACAAAAGATACAACACACAAGAAAAGTACAGAGCACACAACTCACAAGAAAAGTATAAAGCGCACAACACACAAGACACAAGAAGAACACAACACACAACACATAACATACAAAACAAAAATACACCACAACACCCCAAGCACAACAATAGAGGATTAATTATGATTAGTTTTTCTTTCAATAATTGCAAACTCAACAATTCTGAGGGTTCAGTACTCAATAAATAAGGTGAGATAGGACAACCTAAAAGGGCATTGAACAAGCAATAAGATCCCACACTTTCAAGTTCCTTATCAACAACCGCTCATTGGAGCCTAGTTCCCACAAAGCAATGTCCCCCACATTCGTGCCAACAAACAACTTGCATCAAGAAAACAAAATTTAGTCAATTTCCAGCATGAATAGTTAATACATGTAACTAATAATGAGTTCTAAGATTATATACGATGTTTCAATAAATCAAACCAGCTTACCTCATATGATATTCCCATTGGTCTTGTTCTCTTAGAAACATGATCTGAATCACCAAACGGATAATCAACAGAAGGATTAGTTGGAGGGGTCCTAGAGTGCTTCAAAGCAGAAACATCAGGTCAAAGATTACAAACCAAACATATCATCTTAAGTACAACTAGTCATCAAGAGTTAGAGAACAAAACCAATACAATCATTAATCACCTGGAAGAATTTCATACACTTAAAGTGAAATGACTTGGATTCTCTTGAATCGGCCTGTATTTGGATATCTATGGGCAATATGTACAGGTTTACGTAGTTTAATTTAACGTTAAAACTAAAACACACAAACAAAAGTAAGAAAATACCTTGAATGCAATTATTTCATACGGTTCAGCTACAACAGAAGGTACTGATATCTTTTATCAAAGGGTTGCACCTTCTATTAGAAAAAAAATGGAAATATTAAAACAAAGGCATAATTATTGACAACAATTTGAGAGAAAGCATTGAAAAAAATCACTACAATTGACCTGTTCATAGGAGGACATAAATCGGTGCCTCAACTTGGCAAGGTCTACAGTCTCTGGATATTCAATCTGCATCATCAAGGAACTAAAAACACACACAATTTATCAGACAATGTTAAAAAGGAGCGAATTATGCATAGATATAAAGAATAACCTGTTCGTAGGAGGACATAAACAGATACCTCGGCTTGGAAAGGTCTACGAAACTGCAATCTAACTATCGTAAAAAGTTTCTAATGACAAAATATGACTAAAAGACAGTTCAAACTACCAACACCGGTTACAACAAAAAATCTAACTACCTAAAACGTAAAATAAACTTAGAAAAGGATAAAATTGCAAATTCTGATAACTGAACTAAACTATTGTATAAAACTGCAATACAGTATAAAACACACACCACAAAAACACACAACCCAAAACACACACACACCACAAGAGTTAAACTTACTTAATTATAGAGGTGAGCCCCAAGGATAACGCAAGTAAATACCCATCCACATTCACTGAACCTAGAAGAAATAACAAAAATGGAACCAAATTTTTCTTAAGTTTTCTTGTTCCAATTGTTTGATATGCAAATAGAAGGAAATTATTTAAGAAAAAAAAAGGAATGGCATCACCATCACCTTTCAGGATCATAACTTTTCCCAAATAATATGTTGTCACGCACCGTTCCAGATAAAATCCACGGGACCTGTTGTGTGAGAATTTGAGGAAACAAAGACACAAGAAATTTCATTCAAGGAGATTAAAATTGAGGCATAAAAAACTCCTAAGGTTGAAGGCATTATACCTTTCAGGATCATAAATTTTCCCGAATAATATGTTGTCGTGCACCCTTCCAGATAAAATCCAAGGGACCTGTTGTGTGAGAATTTGAGGAAACAAAGACACAAGAAATTTCATTCAAGGCTAAGCATATCAATTATCATCTACAAACCTGTGGTACATAAGCAGTGGATTCATTGGAATAAACAGAGCCACGAACAAGCTGCATTTCTCCAAGGATTGAATATAACAGGGATGATTTACCTGAACCAACCTGAATACACACAGTAGGAGAGGTAATTATAGATATAATTAAGTTGTGTTTCAGATATTAGTAGGTTCATTTATCGATTTGAATTGTGAATATAGTAATGCTGGTGATGTTAACAGATATAGAGGACTGAGTGAATGGAACTAATGATCTCTAGTATCCATTTTTCACAAGTTTGATAGGTGAGCATATCCAATGAAATTACTCTACCATATAAGATTATTTTACATTATTTGCTAAAGACATCTTGATTAAATTCAAACAAGGATCTGACCTCTCCAATAACTGCAACAAAGGAACCCTGGGACACACTTAGAGTCACATGATTCAACACCATATTTAATGCCTGTTCCTCACTACTTGACAAAGTACAACATGCATCTTTGATAAATACACCCAAACCTTGATCAGAATCAGGCTGTTGCCTGCACATAAATTTAGATGCATCAATAAGTTAATCCTTATATAAGTACACCTTTTATACAAATACAAAATATATAATACATATCCCCTGAAAAATACACCTTTTAAATTTATGTTCAGGACAAGCGAGAAACCTACTCAACCGTCCAGAAGATATGATGGCCTGCAGTGACATTAATAGAAACTATTCATCCCAATGCATGTACAAATCAAATATGTTCATAAAAACTATGGAATATAGGAGACTCACATCAATCAATCCATTAATTACCCAAGGGAATGAATTTAGTGGTGAAATAAGGGTGTTGAACAATGCAAGACAACTGAAAACCTACAATAGAGGTTTTTTACTGCATTAGATTTCTTAACATTGACAGAAAATAATTAAGTGCAAAATAAAGAAGAAAAACTAATCAGTAAGATTAGGTGAAATAAATTTGAAAATACCATTGCAGCATCAAGTTGATGTCCCATCAGTGCATAGAGTCCAAATGTGGAAAGGGAGAAGAGTGTTGGTGTTGTAGCCCAAAAGAAAACACACCACGCATCCAAGTACTTTCTAGTCTATAAAAGTGGATGAAACATGACGACGCATCAGAGATGTATATGTTTACTTATACACTCCAATTTCAACTTTTCCCTCTTTCCTCAACTCAACATCAACTATCTCCTCTGCTCCCTCCAGAGCACGCACAGCCCGCACAGCACGCACAACCCGCATAGCTCACACAAAACACAACTTACACAACACAATATATAAAATAAAAATATATCACAACACACAACACACAACAAAACAAACCACAACAAAAGCACAAAGCAAAAAATCCAAATCACAAAACACAAGATACAACACAACAAAACAACACACAAGAAAAGTACAGAGCACACAACTCACAAGAAAAGTATAAAGCGCACAACACATAAGACACAAGAAAAACACAACACACAACACATAACATACAAAACAAAAACACACCACAACACCCAAGCACAACAATAGAGGATTAATTATGATTAGTTTTTCTTTCAATAATTGCAAACTCAACAATTCTGAGGGTTCAGTAATCAATAAATAAGGTGAGATAGGACAACCTGAAAGAGCATTGAACAAGCAATAAGATCCCACACTTTCAAGTTCCTTATCAACAACCGCTCATTGGAGCCCAGTTCCCACAAAGCAATGTCCCCCACATTCGTGGCAACAAACAGATTGCATCAAGAAAACAAAATTTAGTCAATTTCCCGCATGAATAGTTAATACATGTAACTAATAATGAGTTCTAAGATTATATACGATGTTTCAATAAATCAAACCAGCTTACCTCATATGATATTCCCATTGGTCTTGTTCTCTTAGAAACATGATCTGAATCACCAGACGGATAATCAACAGAAGGATTAGTTGGAGGGGTCCCAGAGTGCTTCAAAGTAGCTTAAAAGGCAATGAAACATCAGGTCAAAGATTACAAACCAAACATATCATCTTAAGTACAACTAGTCATCAAGAGTTAGAGAACAAAACCAATACAATCATTAATCACCTGGAAGAATTTCATACACTGTTGCCACGCTCTGTGAAGAAAATAATATTTATCTACATACAAATACGAGTGAATAATAAGCAATCAAATATGTTAAACTCTACACAAAACTGGATTAAAAGTTTACTCTATAAACCAAATTTGTCCTAAAAGCAAGAAATTAGGCATTAAAAAACAAAAAAAAATATACCAACTAACTAAAACTGGACTAAAATATCTACTCACAATTCTGCATAGAAAAACCAATCTACCTTCCTAGTTCAAAACTGTAAATGACAAAAGAATAACTAATCTAAGTTTCAAGCATTCCACCCAGAGAAAAACAACTCAAATCAATAAAACCAAATAGCAAACGATCCAAATCAGCATCTAAACCAGAATTGACCTCACCAAGGCAGTGTTTACATCTCTTTCACTCAAGTTTTTCAGTCTAGGTGTTTAACTCTCAGCACATTATGCAAATTCACATTATCATAAACTTGGAAAGCTTCTAATCACACCAATCAAATTAGAAATGCACTCAAGATCAATAGGACTTTAATCAAGGCTTGTAATGTGGCCTAGGTATAGGTGAGGTAAAAAGAGGAAAAAAATCCAAGCTAAAATCAAAGAGAAGTGAGATAGACCTAGGTGGAAAATGTGGAATTCAAGTGCATGGAATCATCAACTCTTTCACCACCTTTATTCATCCCTTCCTTCCTTTCTTTCACATATTTTCCACTTTTCATTCTCTTTTTTTTTTTTCAATTCTCCTTTCTTTTCCAACTTCTTTCATATATTTTATTACTCACTTCCTTCTATATTTCTTATTCTTTTTCACTTTTTTTTTCTTTTTTTTCCTTTATTTTTTTTCTACTTTTCTTTCTTTTTCTTTTTCTTTTTTCACTCTCCTTTCTCTTCCAAGTCAGAAGAGACCACACCTTCAGATTTTTCAGATCCCTACACTTGAACTTTACATATTCCTTAAACACTTCCTAAACCATCTCACAACTCTAAGATTTGGGCATTTTCATGGTGTTTCTGGTCTAAGGCTTGTATTGAGCTTAAAATAAACAAAAAAAGGTAAATCGGGCACAAAATTCAGGTGCAAAGGAGATAAGTTCAGGGTGAGCTTTATTTGGCTAGCTGACTAGAAACAAACATGGCCTAATATCATCTCTAGAGTGCAAATCTAAATGTCAGAGTTCGAAGAGAAACAATACAAGTTCTGAAAATGTAAATAACATGAATGCATCACACAATGAAAGAAAGTAAAGCTCAAATCTCACAGTAGGTAAAATCTTGTCAAAACTGGTTCAAAACTGACTTTTCATGTAAAAACTATTCAATTCTATTGAAAGAAGTTGTAAAACTGACTAGAAACTATCAACTCAAATTAGAAACTCAAAAAGTCATTCACAATCAAGAACTAAGAAGTAGACAAGTAACCATGCAAAATCTGTACAGCACTTGGAAACATATCTAAACAAGTTTAAGACTATAAAACAAAGCTAAGACAAGAGTCAATATCTAAAAACAACAAATAACTAAGAATATCACTAAGTAACAAAATAAACGAAAGCAAAAAAGAAGACAGGAAATTACCAACCTAGTTCTGCTGCTGTTAGTTACAAGGGCAAACAATTAAAGTGAAATGACTTGGATTCTCTTGAATCGGCCTGTGTTTGAATATCTACGGACAATATGTACAAGTATACGTAGTTTAATTTAACGTTAAAACACACAAACAAAAGTAAGAAAATACCTTGAATGCAATTATTTTATACGGTTCAGCTGCAACAGAAGGTACTGATATCTTTTATCAAAGGGTTGCACCCTCTATAAGAAAAAAAACGAAAATATTAAAACAAAGGCATATTTATTGACAACAATTTGAGAGAAAGCATTGAAAAAAATCACTAGAACTGACAAACAATTTATCAAACAATGTTAAAAAGGAGCGAATTATGCATAGATATAAAGACTAACCTGTTCGTAGGAGGACATAAACAGATACCTCGGCTTGGCGAGGTCTACGAAATTGCAATCTAACTATCGTAAAAAGTTTCTAACGACAAAATATGACTAAAACACAGTTCAAACTACCAACACCGGTTACAACAAAAAATCTAAGTACCTAAAAGGTAAAATAAACTTAGAAAAGGCTAAAATTGCAAAATCTGATAACTGAATTAAACTATTGTATAAAACTGCGATTCAATATAAAACACACACCACAAAAACACACAACCCAAAAAATACACACACACCACAAAACACATACACACACAACACAAAAACACACACACAACACAAATCATATACAAAAAACACAACACCCCACACAAAAGACAATATAAATAAAAAACATCCAACATCCTTACACAACCACAAAAATATACCAAACACATAACACACAATACAAAAATATAAAAAAAACACACAACACAAAACACAATGCCCCACACAAAAGATAATATAAATCCAAAACACCCAACACCGGACAACCACAAAAATAACTAAAAAACACACGAGCACAAAAACACTTAACACAACCACAAAAACATCGAACACAACACAAAATAATACAAACACGCACAACACAAAACACAACAAAACACACACCCCTCAAATCACAACAAAACACATACAACACAAAACACAAAAAACACCAAACACACCACAAAAACACACAACCCAAAACACACAACACAAAAAACACACACACAAAAACACTGAACACAACAATACAAACACGCACAACACAAAATACAACAAAACACACACTTCAAATCACAGCAAAACACAACACAAAACATACACAACACGAAAAAAACACACACACATAACACACAACACAAACACAAAAAAAATACACAACACAAAACACAACACCACACAAAAGACAATATAAATAAAAAACAACCAATACCCCACAACCACAAAAACAAATAAAAACACACACAAGCACAAAAACAATTAACGCAACCACAAAAACACCGAACACAACAACACAAACATGCACAAAACAAAGCACAACACAAAACACAACTAAACATACACACCCCAAATCACAACACCCCAAAACACAACACACACCAAACCCAAAACACATACACACACCACAACACAACACAAACACACACACAACACAAATCACATACAAAAAACACAACATCCCACACAAAAGACAATATTTAACACCCCCACACAACTTCAAAAAAAAAATACAAAAGCACAAAATCAGTCAACAAACCCAGAAAAACACCGAACACAACAACACAAAACACAACAAAAAACACACGTCCAAATCACAACACAAAAACACAAAAAACACCAAACACACCACATAACACAAACACACACCACAAAACACACACACACTACACACCAAACACATAACACACAACACAAAAACATAAAAAACACACAACACAAAAACATAAAAAATACACAACACAAAACACAACACCCCACATAAATAAAAAAACATTCAACATTCCACAAAAGCACTAAAACAAATAAAAAAACACATGCACAAAAATATACACACAACACACACACACACAAACACATAACACAACACAAAAACATAAAAAACACACAACACCCCACACAAAAGACAATATAAATAAAAAACATTCAACACCCCACAAAACCACTAAAACAAATAAAAAAACACAAATGCATAAAAACAATGAACACAACAACACGAAACAACACAAACACCCCAAATCACAACAAAACACAAAACACTGAACACACCACAAAACGCACAAAAACACACACCACAAAAACACAACCCAAAACACACAAAGCACACACACACAACACACCACAAAACATACACAACACAAACAACACACATAACACAACACACAACAACACACAAAAAATAATATAAATCAAAAACAATCAACACCCCACACAACCACAAAAACAAATAAAAAGTACACAAGTCATAAAAACAATTAACACAATCACAAAAACACCAAACACACACAAAACAAAACACACACACCCCAAAACACAACACAAAAACACCAAATACAAAACACACAAACACACACACGCACACACCATAAAACACATCACAAAAAAGAAAACCACACACACGCACACACCATAAAACAAATCACAAAAAAGAAAACCACACACACAACATACACAATACAAAAAAAAACACACACACACAACACAAATCACATATAAAAAACACAACACCCCACACAAAAGACAATATCCAACACCCCCACACAACCACAAAAACAAATAAACAAACACACAAGCACAAGAACAATTAACACAACCACAAAAACACCGAACACAACAACAAAAAACAACACAAACACACGCAAAACAAAACACAACACACACCCCCCAAAACACAAAACACACACAAAACATACACAACACAACAAACACACACACACACACAACACAAAAAACACACGCACAACATATCACACAAAAAACAATATAAATCATAAACATCCAACACCCCGCACAACCACAAAAACAGTCAACACAACCACAAAAACACTGAACACAACAACACAAACACCCCAAATCACAACAAAACACATACAACACAAAAAACACACAACCCAAAACACACAAAACACAACACACACAAAAAACACACACACAACACATCAAACACATAACACACAATATAAAAACACAACAACCCACACAAAAGACAATATAAATCAAAAATAACCAACACCTCACACAACCACAAAAACAAATAAAAAAAAACACATAAGCACAAAAACAATTAATATAACCACAAAAACACCGAACACAACAAAACAAAACAACACAACCACGCACAAAACACAACACAAAAAAGCACACACCCCAAAACACACACCACTAAAACACAACCCAAAACACACACATACACACCACAAAACATAACACAAAACATAGACAACACAAAAAACAAACAGACAACACAACACAAACACACACACAACACAAATCACATACAATATCCAACACCCCCCCCCCCCCACAACCACAAAAACAAATAAGAAAACATAAAAGCACAAAATCAGTCAACAAATCCACAAAAACACCAAACACAATAACACACACATCCCAAATCACAAAACATACACAACACCAAAAACACACACACACACAACACACCAAACAACACAACACAAAAACATAAAAAACACACACAAAAGAAAATATAAATAAAAAACATCCAATACCCCAAAAACCACAAAAACAAATAAAAAAAGTCACATGAACAAAAACAATCAACACAACCACAAAAACACTAAACACAACAACACGAAAACACACAAACATCCCAAATCACAACAAAACACATACAAGACAAAACACACACACCACAAAACACAACACAAAACACAAAACATACACAACACACACAAAACAAAACACAACACCCAACACAACCACAAAAACATAAAAAAACACACAAGTCATAAAAACAATTAACACAACTAAAAAACACCGAACACAACAACACAAACACACACAAAACAAAACATAACACAAAACACACACCCCAAAACACAAAACACACACCTACCATAAAACACAACATAAAACATACACAACACACCAAACACATACCACACAACACAAACACAAAAAACACACAACACAAAACAACAACACCTAACACAACCACAAAAACAAATAAAAAACACAAAAACACAAACAATTAACACAACCACAAAAACACCGGACACAACAACAAAACACAAACACGCACAACACAAAACAAACACACCCCAAATCAAAATACCTCAAAACACAAAAAACACCAAACACAAAACACAAATCACACAAAAACACAAACCACAGAAACACCAACACACCACAAAATACAACACAAAACAGAAAACATACACATAACAACAATCACACACAACACAAAAAACACACGCATAACACAAAACACAACACCTCACACAAAAGACAATATAAATCAAAAGCATCCAACATCTCGAACAACCACAAAAACACTGAACACAACTACAAAAACAACGAACACAACAACACAAAACAACACAAACACCCCAAATCACAACAAAACACAAAAAACACCAAACACACACCACATAACACAACCCAAAACACACACACACAAAACACACCAAACACATAACACACAATACAAAAACACAAAACACAACACCCCACACAATAGATAATATAAATAAAAAATAACCAACACCCCACACAAGCACAAAAACAAATAAAAAAACACACAAGCACAAAAACAATTAACACAACCACAAAAACACTGAATACAACAACACAAAACACGCACAACATAAAACACAACAAAACACACACACCCCAAATCACAACACCCCAAAAAACAAAACACAAATCACACAAAAACACACACCCCTAAAACACAACCCAAAACACACACCACAAAACACAACACAAAACATACACAACACAAAAAACACACACACAACACAAATCACATACAAAAAACATAACAATTCACACAAAAAAGCACACAAACACATAACACACAATACAAAAACAACACTCCACACAAAAGACAATATAAATAAAAAATAACCAACATCCCACACAATCACAAACACAAATAAAAAAACACACAAGCACAAAAACAATTAACCCAACAACAAAAACACCGAACACAACAACACAAAATAACACAAACACGTACAAAACACAACACAAACACAAACACCCCAAATCACAACAAAACATATACAACACAAAACACAAAAACACCAAACACACCACAAAAACACACAACCCAAAACACATACACCACAAAGCATACACAACACAAAACACACACACACAACACAGCAAACACATAACACAACATAAAAACATAAAAAACACACACACAACACAAAACACAACACCCCACACAAAAGACAATATATATCAAAAACACCCAACACCCCACACAACCACAAAAACAAAATAAAAAAACACACAAGCACAAAAACAGTTAACACAACCAAAAAACACATAACACAAACAATACAAAACAATACAAACACACACAACACAAATCACACACCCACACACTATAAAACACACAAAACCCAAAACTCACAACGCACAAAACACACACAGGAACAAACACATTACAGAACACAACAAAATCACACAAAACACAAAACACACATCACATACAACAAAAAACACACAGCACATACAAATTAAAACATGCAACAAAACACACAACACAACCAAAAAAATACAAACACACAAAACCATAAAAACACAAAACACAACACAATGCGTACAACACACAAAACACATAACACAAAACATATCAAAAACATAACACACAACACATAATACAAAGCACAAAACAGAGATCGCACCACCAAACTTTAAAGAATGAGCTCAATTCCAAACAAATCAACTAATTGTCAAATAACTAGAATCCAACCTCACATGAAGAGAAGAAACCGAAACCCCTAAATTTAAGTAAATACAACGACATCTTTAGGCTAAAAAAATTAAATTAAATTAAAAGCTACCCATCTAATTCAACCCACAATCCCCGGCTTTTTCTCAAGTCATAATTAAACTCCTTTGAACAATTTGCAACAGTATCAAAACCACAAAAAACGCATTCAAAGATATAATCATAAACATCCGTACAAAAGGAAGCCCCAGAAATTAATAAAAGTGGAAAGAAATTTAAAGAACAAGGAATCTGCACAAAAGTAAGACCCAGAAATTAACAAAAGTGGAAAGAAATTTAAAGAACAAGGAATCTGCACAAAAATAAGACCCAGAAATTAACAAAAGTGGAAAGAAATTTAAAGAACAAGGATGAAAGATGAGACCCTGGACCTCAACCCCACAATAAAATAAGAACTCACCTGCACGGACTTCAAAACAGCAGTGCCCGGAAAAGATTCAACCGGAAAAGCTGCACGGACTTCATCAGACAGTGCTATATGATGCTTCTTCATATCCTAATGCATGAACAATAAAACCCCGGTAAAATAAAGTTTGCGAAAGATTAACAGAATGCGAGCGAACAGTAAATCCAAATTTAAGGAAAAGAAAGAAACAGAATTCAATGTGGATTTTAAAGATTTACCTGAATTTTAGTGTCGAGATCAAGTATTTTCTTCAATATGGGAAGTGTGTGACCCTTATCCGGAGAAACTTGGTGGATTCGCTGTGACATAGTGTTTTCATCCACGGAGTCTGTTTCTCGTTCACTTGCTTCGATACATCATCTGTCGAAATTCCACAAATCAAAGAACCATCCAACGTCAGAATTAACAATGTATCTTTGGCTGAAATTAAGATCATTATTTTCTTTTGGTCGATCCAAATCGAAAAGGGAAATTGAATAGAGAGTAGAGAATAGAAAAGGAACCTGACTCAGAAGGAACGTAGTCAAAGAACAAAGCGGTGGAATTTTCAGCGAGCATTTGGATTTGAATGGATTGATCTGCAAGAACGGGTGCTTTGTGTTAAAGAAGAAGTGGTTAATTCAATTGGTTAGTGGAGAGAAAGTGAGATTACCGTTCATGGTTCTCCATTTCCAAGATCCAACTTCTTAACCAATAAAGCAAGAGAGCAATGGAGCGCAAAAGAGTAACGTTCTTTTCTTTCTGAGATTTAGCAATTGAGCGAAGAGAGGAATAGAGTACTGTTTTTTTCTTTAGATTTCAAAGTTTGAAATCACAACGGCTAAATGCTAATATCAAATTCTCAAAAGCGTCTTCTATTTTGGGCCTTGGGATGGGCAACCCAAATTTGAAAGCCCAATCTTTTCGTGGGAATGGGCTAGGCTGCTTTGATTAAACAACTATTAAAATATACTAGAATTAAGAATATATATATATATATATATATATATATATAAAAGCTGAAATCGTTTATATGATATATGACTCAAATTTTGTAGTGAAATCGTTACATTTATTATATTTATGAAGACTTTTTTCCTATGATGTAATATTTAAAAATCCAATTATATTGTATAAATACAACAATAAATTAACATTATTTGATAAATTAACCAAATATAGTGTAATTAAAAATGAAGGAATAAATCTATTATTTTCTAAAAGGTAATAAAAAAATAGAAAACTTGAGTAGAACAAATGATTGATAAATTAACCAAATATAGTGTAGTTAGAGATGAAGGAATAAATCTATTATTTTCTAAAAGGTAATAAAAAAATAAAAAACCTGAGTAGAACAAATGGATTTATTTTTAATCCTAAAAATAAATTTATTTATTTTTTTCATAATTTAATTTTGAAACAAAAATTAAAATTTACCGAAAAAACTGAGAAAGAAGACTACCAGAGTGAAAATTCGATATACGTGACGGATGATAATCAAACTTTTGAATTTTTTTTTCTATTTATTTATCTATTGAAATGTATGAGTGTTTTTATTATTATTGTCATACATAGTTATTAAAAGTCCGGAACCATTACTATTTTCTAACCTAAATTTGTAACCCAACATAGGGAACTTTTGTTTTACTTAGCAACCTTTCTGAATATATATATATATATATATATATATATAAAATGCAGTTCATCAAAAGTCACTCAATGGCCTATAAAAAAGCAATCATGTTTAGATGTATATTCGATTTTTATTCTATTATTTATTTTATGATAATTATACTAAAAATTATATTGAGTTGATTTTAGAAGTATAAAAGCCAAAACATATTAGGGATGACCACAATCAAGATAACTTTCTAACAATAACGCACAAGAATAGAAGAAAGATGACTTAAATAGAGCTTTTAAGGTTAGGACAATCATCACCTGAACCTTAAACTTATTATGCAGGAAAAACATATAAGTGAAATATAATATAATGAACTATATTAACTACAAGAGTTAAACTTACTTAATTAGAGAGGTGAGCCCCAAGGATAATGCAAGTAAATGCCCATCCACATTCACTGAACCTGGAAGAAATAACAAAGATGGAACCAAATTTTTTTAAAGTTTTTTTGTTCCAATTGTTTGATATGCAAATAGAAGGAAATTATTTAAGAAAAAAAAAAAGGAATGGCATCACCATCACCATAACCATGTTTATGTTAATATATTTGACAGATAGATATTTGCAATGTTTTAAATTGACATATAAAGTTGTGTATGAAGGAATGCGAAATAAAAGTATGGTGCCTAAAGGGAATAAAGTAACGAAGAAGCATATCAAATAAGAGATTAATAAAACAATTGGTACAAGTAAAAACTTTATTGCTCGTCGTAACACCTTGTTGAAGAAACTGGATCAGTTTATTAAGAAACAATGGCCCCGCAAAACCAAAACAATCATTAATCACCTGGAAGAATTTCTCATACATTTAGTAAATGCGTAAATAAATTGAAACCAGATAAAATAAAGCAAAGTCAGATTAAATTTTGGTTTATTTATGGCCAAAGAATTGGTATTTTAATATTGACATAGATATACTTCATAAAAGACATCCAAATACAAAACAAGGACATGATAAGGACTCATTATCATATGAAAACATCTTGTTGTGTTCCCTTGTAACTAATAAGTATATGTGTCAATTGTCATGGTGTTGATGTCATTAAAATTATGTAATAATCCTTGTAATCCTACTTACTTAAGTGATCTTGTTTTTAAATTGACATGATAAACAATTCAGATTCTGTAACTTTAAAACATGTCAAGGTATCAATACCTTGGACCATGGAATGCCATATACAAACTATGAAAAATTCTCTACTTATTTAGAAATTGATAAGGATCGTATTTTTCTAATAAAGATGTCAAGGTACAAGTAAAACATGTTATGTCATGCAGGCTGTCATACTATGAGTATATTTTCTAGTGGCACAACCGAAATTTCT
Source organism: Vigna unguiculata (assembly GCF_037176805.1). Taxonomy (NCBI): domain Eukaryota; kingdom Viridiplantae; phylum Streptophyta; class Magnoliopsida; order Fabales; family Fabaceae; genus Vigna; species Vigna unguiculata. The sequence continues at coordinate 54,871,348 of NC_140796.1, forward strand.
AGGTACATAAACAATCAGTTATCTATCACAACAGTAGTTGGGAAACTATACTATTTTGATTGATAGACCTTGAACCATTGCTTGTTACAGAAATCAATGCATAATTCAAAACAAAAAGCATCTTCTGTACACATAAACTTACTGAGCTATTGGACAGACATTAAATTTCCTTTCATTTCAGGATAAAAAGGCTAGAACTTGCATCTCCACAGAAAAAGTAGAATCCCATGTTGGAATTGAAAATTCGAAAGTGTTGAAAAAGGTATAACTTGGACGAATTAGATTCCAGCAGTCCATAACAGTCATATAGTATAAATATTGCATATAAAGACTAGAGAATTATGCACAAACTTTGGTTTAGTATGTGGGAGGAAAACACGATTTCAATTTGAAAAATACCTTCATTAAACCCAGGCGGAGATATGACCATCCAGATGCACTACAGAGTGCTCTAAACAAAGATGGTTAGAGCCATTGTTACTCAGTTCATCTTGCCAGCAGGATAAAATCACATCATGACAGGAAGAAGGACCCATATCAGTCCGTAGTGGCAGCAGGTTATCAGAGTCTAATTGTTTTACCACACCATGATTCATTAATGGAGTTGTGAAGCTGAAATCAAATCCCAAAAGTTTCCATCATTTCCCTATATAGGAAGAATATTAAAACAAAAAACTAAAACTGTGACAGCATATTCATTCAGAATTGAAACGTGATCTATAAACAAAAATGTAATTTTCACATGCACTATGCCTGCTACTACAATCAAATCAACTCATTTTCATATTATGAATGGATGTGACAAGTAAAAGATTTTAAACAAATAGCTATCTTCTCGTCCTCAAATCTTATTGATATGCAATATATATCTTAAGTACCCTTGTTGAGTAAAGTTCTTCAACATGATACAAAGTTCTATTTATTATCATTACTATAAAATGACTTATATTTACCTCAGATTTAAACGCCCTAATAGTTGATGATCCATCAAGTGTTTCCGTGAATGATGAGTATATTGGAGAGCGTAAAACACTGTCCAGTCGTAGTAATTCTCTCGATGTTGACCTGTAGAAGAACTGAAGCCACTGCATAGATCAGTTGATTGTTGTCTATTATACCAAGTCAAAGAAGTGATTATGGTTTTAAACGTTTGAGACCCAAGAAACACTGAAATAATTTATTTGTAGTTTTATAAAAGCTTTATTTTGTACTCCATAATTATGAGGGTTTCCAAATTCGTACAATTTAATAACAAATAATCCTAATAGTTTTAGGAACTTACATTCTAAAAAACAAGGAGTGTGGTTAAATATGAAAGTGTCAATAAGAAAAAATAATACCTGAAATCTACTGTAGATATAACAAAATGGCAATAGCAAGAGTAAGAAGAAGACCTACAGAAAATCGAAAGATAAAAATAGATCATGGGGAACATTAAGACAAATATTGGTAGTTCCATAATACATATGACAAACTAAGAAAATCGTTGTACCTGTACGTAACACAAAATTATTGTAATACCCAACAGGCCTACGAATTCGCTAGGAGAATGTTCAGAATGAATGGAAGTGAATCATCAATGGTATAAAGATCTGAAGATAACCTACACAAAACAGAAGAAATCGTGAAACATAAAATTCATATTATCATTATCTGCTATTATTCCCTGAAGACATCTTATTCTAACCTGTTCAGTATTCTCCCACCAGGGGTCTGATCAAAGAATTGGACAGGTGCATTCATAAAGCTTGTTGAGCAATTTATTGTGTACCTTAGTTGCAGCTTGTAATAATTAAATAATTAAGCTATAACATGCCATAATTAAATAATTAAGCTATAACGGTTATTTATTAAAGGAAAAATATAATTTATAAAATGATGATTTGACTGCTTTGTACGGCTTAAATCAAATAATACTCAAATTATAATAGAACAATTTTTACTGTTAAATGTCCCATCTTAAAATTTAAAAGTTATATTTATTTTAAAATCAAATTGACTCAAATTTAAAAGATAAGCAATAAAATACAATTTAAAATTAAGAAGTTAACAAGAATTTTATAATTAGGATAAAGAATCAAAGCTGTAATTTACATTTTTATTATCTGTCAAAATATTGTGATGAATACTGTGTTTTAAACTTTTATTTCCACATTAATTCTGTCACATTTAAAAAATATAACCAATAATAACATACAAGGGTATTAAAAAGCAGCATAGTATCAAAGCCAAATTCACCAAACAAAAAGCTAGCAAATTTGGAATGATAAAAACAGACTGTTTTCTCCTAAACATCACGTAAATTCATTTTTTCCATCTTCATTATTCCTTTATATTTTATCTTCGAATTATACTGCCAACAATGCTCTTAGGGTAAGAAAAATTTTCATCAGCCATGAAAGCCTAAAACTTCTTAAAGGTAAATAACAATCCATCAATAAAATCCATAAAAAATAGATTATTACTGTCTAAAACATTGAACCATATTACCAAGATCATAAAAAATCACCACTACACATAAGTTTAAGATATGAAACTGTAATTTATGCAGAATAGGTTGAAAATATTACTCGATCAAGAATAATTAACTTACACGAGGAAGCTTGCAATCAGAGAAATTGGAACCCATCTTTGTTCATCCATGTTGAACCTTAAATACTCATCCCTCACTAAATTAGCATCACTGCATAAACAAAAGAACATTGAAGATAAAATTCAACTGCAAAGATTTGTTGGGAAACACTACAGTAAATAACGAAGAACAAACAATAATTTACTTGAAATAATAATCAATTGAAGTAATAATCAATTTGGTTGACTATTGTATTGGCGAGAGAGGTTTGGCAACCTGAAAGAACATTGCAGGAGGAGGTGCATGTGTTAAAAACGGCATGCCCCCAAAGGGTTCAAATTGTAGTGTTGGGAAATAATAGAGGAAGAGATGGTGCATTTTCCCGGAATTAAGTCAGCTGGTGCAGGTGGCTTTCCATAAACAAATTCAAAGTAAGACATGAAGATTTATCATCTTTAGTTTTCAAAGCCATTCAAAATCTTTGAAAATATTAAACTAATTTCAAGTTTTCTGAACATTTCTACAAAATTAGAACTTCTAATTACTTAGATTTTAAACACTAATCTAAAATGTTGCCCCGACAATCATGCAAAATATACACAAATTATAATCAGGGAAAAAAATCTTGCCATAATTTCTTTACATTTTTTTGGGAACTCTTTCTTTGAATAAACTGTTCTCGAAGAGGATAGCGTCATCCGATCTTTGAGGGCTCCAGAAGAACTCAAAGATCCTGCATCCATGGTTACGAGAAGAAAACAAGAACAGAAACGAAAAGAATAGGAAACAATATAAATAACAGCGCAACTGAAAAGAAAATAAAGCACAAGCAAAATATTATTAGACGAAGAGAAATCAGACAGCAGGAACAGAGAGGGCCAAAGCTCCGGTGCTTGAAAATTAACAGAAAGAGAGAGAAAGAGATTTGAATGGAAACTATTTGAAATGAGATTGTATAAAGTAGAAATGCTGACTGAAAGATCAAAATTAAGGGTTTGAAGATCAGATGAAAATTAAGGGGATTTGAATATCAGAAAACAAGGGTTATTTTAACAACGACAGACTATTATAAAATGTATTGACCAAATTATCCTTTGATAGACTAATTATAACTATAACTATAATAATAATTATTATTATTATTATTATTATCTATAATTATATTATTGTTATTGTTATTGACTATTATTACGATGATTATTACTATCGAGTATAAATATTATTATCATTATTAACAATTATAATTATTTTTATTACTATATTATTATTATTATTAAGAAATATAATTATTATAATAGTTATTATTATTTACTTTTTTATTATGATTTGATTTGTATTTTAGTTTTACTTACTGTGAATCATTTTTCAATTATTTATCATTTTGATTCGTTTTGTTCTTCATTTATTTTTATATTTGAACAATTATTTCAACTAAAAAACAATTGTTATTATAGTGATATTATTATTATTATTATTATTATTATTATAGTTACTATGGGATCATATCTTGATTATTTGCACTTTTTATTTATTTAATTGTTTATTTTTCTCTATATCATTGTAATTATTTGAATTAAAAAAATGTTATTATTATTATTAACAAATAATAATTAAGAGATAAAATTGTAAAAAACAAAAAAGGACACAAAAAATGTTATTTTTTTATATGTGTAGTTCTTGTATAATAATAATAATAATAATAATAATAATTATTATTATTATTATTATTATTATTATTATTATTATCACTATGGATATTATTATAATGATATTATTATTATTTTTATAATTAGACATACACCTTAATTTTATTTATTATAGGATCATATTTTAATTATTTGTCCTTTTTATTTATTTTGTTGTTAAAATATAGTTTTATATATAATTATAGATTATTATCGTTAACATTAACTATAGTATTAGTATTAACATTAATATTTATAACATGAACATAATTGTTGTTATCATTAGTTTGTTCGTATTAGTTTTATTATTATTTCTATTATTATTATCACTATGGGATATGAGGTGAAAATAATAAAATAAACTTAAGATTTTATTATATTTAATCGAGAGGTAAGATGAGATAAAATTTTATAGGTGCAGGAAAAAAAAAGGGGTGCAGGTAGAAATGCGCTGACCGGTGTATTTGAAACGGAGTCAACCCAAAACTTTGGATCAGCCCAAAACTAATTCTGGATTTTAAAATATTTTTAGAAGAACTAAAAATAATTTAATTAAGTTACACTGTATATTATTATTTAATTAAAAATTATAATATATGATAAAAAAATAATATATCTCTCTAAAAAAAAACAAAAAAATTAAACACTAGTCGTTATTATTTATTGTAAATTTGTTTGTTGTTAAGAGTGTTTATAGCTTGAGTCAGTTTTGAACAAACTCATTATCAATCCATCAACAAAATATAAGTTGGATTGGGTTGTGTTTTTACATTTTTTTTTATATTAAACTTAATTCACATCACCAATGTGAATAAGATTGAATTGAATGAATTCTATAATTTGATTAATAATAGCATTTTGAATGTCTTTTACAAAATCACCAATTCACACTACAAATATCACAGGGCCATTAGTACTATCACAACCATCATAGCAACTTCTTCGTTTAAAATACCACATTTATAAAGAGAACCCGACAGGAGAAAAATAAAAACTAAAATAAAAATATAAAAAATTGGATTATACATGGAGAGAAAAAAAAATCGTGTTAGAATAGCAAGAAAGTGGAGTATGAAAGTGAATAAGAAGAATAAGAGAGAAATATATTTTTTATTTTTAATAATAAGTCAAAATAAAAATTATTTTAAAACTATAAATATCATATATTTTTATTTTTTACATACTTTTAGGATAAAATAAATTTTATTTTATTTTTAATTATCTTTTTAGATTTTTTCTCAAATTAAATTAGACACATTTTGTATTTTTGAATATATTTTAATTTTTAAATATATTTACAGTACTTTATTTTATTTATCTAATAATTTTATGAATATGTGATCAAATCGTATTTTATTATAAATTTATTTTATGAAAAGAAGTTTTTTTTTAAGGTTTTAATATCTTTTGCTTTTGGTTACTGTTATTTTTTTTTTTAATATTTATTGTATTTATTATAATAATTGGACATTGATATTGCTTATAAATTGTAGTCTATTACATATTAAGAAAAGAAGATACCACAAAAATTACTACATTACTCATCTCCTTTTATTGACAAGTGTCATAAAGTTTAGTTTTTTCGTCATTTTAAAACTGTGTAACAAAAGGACCCGGATTCAAATCCTACAAAAACCAATTTATTTTTATTTTTTCATTTATTTATGATTTCAACTATAATATTAATTATAAGAAATATTATTATTTGTAATATTTTTATAATTTTTATTATTTGTAATTATTAATAATATTATTATTTGTAATATTTTTATAAGTATTATTATTATTTGTAATTATTAATAATATTATTATTATAAATATTATTTATAGTGATAATAGTAAAATTATAATCAATATTAATATTATAATAATAATAATTATTATTATTATTATAATATGTTACTATTATATATTATTATTATTATTATTGGTATTATTAACATTGTTATTATTATATATTATTATTATTATTATTATTATTAGTAGTAGTAAAGAAGTAATTAGAAAAATTATTAACTATAATTAGTAGTAAAATTATTAGTATTACTATTAGTATTATTATTATTATTATTATATTTTGTTATTGAAAAAATTATTAACATTATTAGTAATAGTAAAGTTATTAGTGTTATTATTATTGTTATTATTATTATTAGTATTATTAACCATATTAATATATAATATATTAATATTATGATTATATATGATTGTGATTATTATTAAATTTATTGATAATATTAGTAGTAGTAAAAATATTAGTATAGTATTACTTATAATATCAACATATAATATATTATTCTTTTTATATATTATGAAAAAAAACTAGAAAAATTTACTATTATTAATAACATTATTATTATTATTATTATTATTTATTTATTGTTATTAGTACTATACTTATCATAAATAATATTAGTATTATTGTTATTGTTTCAATTTTGAAACAAAATTATATTTTAATTATTTACATTTTTATTATTTGGATTATAGTATTTAAATACAAATTTTACTTTTATATACTATGAAGTTATATTTTAATTATTTGTATTTTTATTTATTTTGTTGTTGGATTGTTTTTACATTTGAGTAATTAGTTGAATCCAAACAAGTAGTTACTAAAATTAGTAAAATAATAAAATTAAAATGTAATTTTTTATATTATAAATAATCATTTAAATTTGAAAAAGAATAATTAGTATTAGTATTAATATTAATATAATAATAATTATTATTATTATTATTTGTATTTTTATTTTAAATAATATTAGTGTTATTATTATTATATTAATATTAATCTTAGTGTTATTATTTTAATTGTAGTATTTAGATACACATTTATTTTTATTTACTACGGATTATATATTAATTACTTCCATTTTTATTGGTTTTGTTGTTGATTTATCTTTACATCTGAAGAATTAGCTGAATTAAAAAAAATAGTTACTAAAATTAGTAAAATAATAGAACTAAAAAGTGTTTTTTTTATTATCAATAATCATTTAAATTTATAAAATAATAATTAAGAGAATATAATTGTAAAAACAAAATAGGAGACCATGTATATCTATATATGTAGTTGTGTATTATTATTATCATTATTATCAATACGGGATATTATTATAGTTAGACACCCATCTTATTTTTACTTACTATATGATTATGTTCCAATTACTTGCACTTTTTTGTTCGTTTTGTTGTTAATTTATTATTACATCGGAGTAATTAAATAAAAAAATAGTTACTAAAATTAGTAAAATAATAAAACTGAAAAAATAATTTTTTTATTATGAATAATTAGTTAAATTTAAAAAATAATAATTAAAAGGATAAAATTGTAAAAACAAAAGAAGACATCAAATATGTGTATATTTTCATATATGTAGTTGTTCTATTATTATTATTATTATTATTATTATTATTATTATTATTTGTATCATTACAGGATAATAATCTAGAGTATTATTATTATTATTATTTGTGTTATTATTATTATTATTATTATTATAGTTAGACATACAATTTACTTTTAGGTTTAATCACACAGAAGGTCATATTTTTTGAAAATTTGTTCCAATTTGGTCGTTTTTGTTATGGCATAATTGACGGCGTTAATTTTGTGCCACGTGTCAGCTCGTGATTTTTTTTTATTTTTTTTACTTTTTTCTTGAAAAAACAGTTGACACGTGTCAAATTAGGGTTTTGTCACATGTCGTGATTTTTTTAATTTGGTCTCAATTTGAAAGAGATAAAATTACTTTAGTTTAAAATGAAATTAGGACTAAATTAAGACAAATAACAAATACAGGGATCAAATTGATATTTTTCACTTCAATAATTGATACGTGGCAGAATCATATTTTGACACGTGCCAATTTTTTTTTAATTAAAAAATTAAAATAATCACAAGCTGATTACTAAAAATTAAATATTACTATTATTATTAATATTAATATTTTAATTTTATACATCATTATAATTATTTTTAATATTATTATTATTGTCATTAATATTATTATTATTATTATTAAAATTATTATTATTTCAATATTTTTTTATTATTATTAAGATTATTTTTACAATTCATTTTATTGTTATTATTAAAATTGTTTTATTACTATTAGAATTATTAATACTAATATTATTTTTGTCATTATTATTGTTATTATATTATTTTATTTTATTTGTCACGTTAACTTTTATTATTACTGATATTATTATTGTGAATATTATTATATTTATTATAATAATTATAAATATTCTTTTATTTATAATAATATTTTTTATTGTTATTTATATTATTACGAATATTATTATAATAATTCTTATGATAGTATTATTATATTTTATATTATCAAAGTTATTATAATTTTTATTATTATTGTTATTAAAATTGTTGTATTAATTTTATACTTTAAATCATTAAAATATTAGTAACAGTACTAAATTTTATTATTATTATAATTTTTATTATTATTGATATTGTATCAATTAAAATTTGTATTATTGTTATTATTTTTGTTGTTGTTATAATTATTAGTAATAAAAATAAATTGTTATTATATTATGATTATTAATATTATCATTAGTATTATATTATTGTTATTTCTATAAGTAATTTTTTGAATTATTGTTATTACAAAATTAATAAAATAATAAAATTGAAAAAATAATATCTTTCATCTTGAATAATTATTTATATTTAAAAAATAATAATTAAAAGAACTAAATTCAAAGAACATTAAATGTGTATTTATTTACGTAATGTTAGTGTTGTATTATCATTATTTTTTTTGTCACTAGATAATAATAATATTATTATTAGTACAAACAGACACATATTTTATTTTTATTTATTTTGGGATCATAACACTTTTTTTATTTGTTTAATAATTGATTTGTCTTTAAATATTTCACCTCAAAAAGGTAATTATAATTAATAAATTAATAAAACTTAAAAATTATTTTTTTATTATAATAACTATACTGAATAATGGTTATTATTATTATATTTTTACGAACCTATTATTGTTATTAATATTATTATTATTATTATATTATTATATAATAATAATTATTATTATTATTAGTTTTGTGAATACGAAATATTATTTTTATAGTGGTATTATCATGATAATTACACACTCATTTTAGTTTTATTTACTATCACTTTTATTTCAATTATTTCCAGATTTCTATTTATTGGTTGTTTATTTATCAATACATCTTAGTATTATTAGAATTCAATAAGTAATTACAAAATTAGTAAAATAATAAAATTTAAAACGATTTTTTTATAATGAAAAATTATTTAAATTTAAAAAATAATAATTAATAAGATAAATTTTAAAAAACAAAATAGACACTAAAGATATATATATATATATATATATATATATATATATATATATATATATATATATATATTATTATTATTATTTTATCATGGGATATTATTACAATGACATTATTATTATTATTATTATTATTATTATTATTATTATTATTATTATTATTAGTATAGTAAAACACACATCTTACTTTATTTTAATACGGGATCATATAACAATTATTTGCATTTTTTATTTGTTTTATTGTTGATTTTCTTTAAATCTTTGAACTTAAAAAGTAGTTACTAAAATTAATAAATTAATACAACTAAAAAACATTTTTTATTATGATAATTATATTTCTTTTAATAATTATTAGTATTATATTATTATAGTGGTATTAGTATTATTATTATTATTGTTGTTGTTGTTATTATCACTACGGGATATTATTATATAGATATTATTATTAGTACTATTGTTATTAGTATTTTTATCACTGTCGGATATTATTATAGTGATATTATTATTATTATTATTATTATTATTATAGTTAGATACACAATTTACTTTTGTTTACCATGGGAGGATATCTCGATTACTTGCAATTTTTATTTATTGTTTTGTTATTTATTGTTTTGTTATTTATTTATACATATGAGTATTATTTGGATTCAAATAAGTGGTTACAAAAGTAATAAAATAATAAAATTGAAAATAATTTTTTTATTGTGAAAAATTATTTAAATTTAAAAAATAATAATTAAGAGGATAAATTTTTAAAAACAAAAGAGGACACTATAGACATGTATGTAGTTGTTGTATTATTATTTATTTTTCTATCACAAGATATTATTATTGCGGTATTATTATTATTAGTAGTATAGTGAGCCAACCCGTTTAACCTACCAACCCGCGGTAGACCGGATCGGGTTGAAATTTTTTTTACTCACTAATAAGTGAGCCGAGTTGGGTTGACTCGCTAAGTAATCAACCCATAGTGGGTCGAACCGGGTCAGACCGAGTTACTCGTTTTGACAGTTGAGACACACATTCCACTTTTATTTAATATGAGATCATATCTCAAAAACTTGCAATTCTTTATTTGTTTTGTTGTTCATTTATCTTTAAATCTTTGAACTAAAAAAGTAGTTACAATAATTGGTAAATTAATAGAACCAAAAATTATTATTTTTATTATAATAATAATTATTATTATATTAACATGGTGGTATTATTATTATTATTATTGCAATTATTGTTGTTGTTATCACTACGAGATATTATAATAGTGATATTATTATTATTACTATTGGTATTAGTATTTCTATCACTACGGGAAATTATTATAGTGATATTATTATTATTATTATTACTATTATTTTTATTATTGTTGTTGTTGTTTTTGTTGTTGTTATTAAACACACATTTTTCTTTTGTTTATTATGGAGCATATCTCAATTATTTGCATTTTTTATTTATTGTATTGTTTATTTAACTATACATCTGATTATTATTTGAATTCAAATAAATAGTTACAAAAATAGTAAAATAATAAAATTGATAATAATTTTTTTATTATGAAAAATTATTTAAATTTAAAAAATAATAATTAAGAGAATAAAATTATAAAAACAAAAGAGGACAGTAAAGATATGTATATCCTTACATATATGTTGTTGTTGTATTGTTATTTTTTTTTTATCATGGGATATTATTATACCATTGTTATTATTATTATTAGTATAGTGAGACATCTTATTTTTATTTAATACAGGATCATATATTAATTAAGTGTATTTTTTGTTTGTTTTGTTGTTGATTTATCTTTAAATCTTTGAACTCAAAAAGTAGTTACTAAAATTAGTAAATTAAAAGAAATAAACAATAATTTTTTATAATGATAATTATATTGCACTTATAATAATAATAATTATTATATTACTATAGTGGTATTATTATTATTATTATCGTTGTTGTTATTATCACGGGATATTATTATAATAATATTATTATTACTATTGTTATTAGCATTTTTATCATTGCTTGATATTATTATAGTGATATTACTATTATTATTACTATCATTAGTATAGTTAGACATACATTTTTGTTTTTGTTTATTACATAACCACATCTTAACTATTTACAGTTTTCATTTGTTTTGTTGTTGATTTATCTCAACATCGAAATAATTATTTGAATTTAAAAATTAATTACTAAAATTAGTAAAATGATAAAATTAAAATGTAATTTTTTTTATATGAATAGTTATTTCAATTTAAAAGTAATAGTTAAGATGATAAATTTAAAAAATTAAAAGAGGACACCAAAAATATATATTTTATATATATAGTTATAAATTATTGTTAATATTAGTTTTACTATTATTATAAGTATTTTTTTTATTTATAAAAAATGTTACTGTATTACATAATTTTATTAAATAAATTTTTAATCTTTCAAAAATTTATAATTTATAATTATTAATAATATTATTATTAGTTTTTTTAATTATTAAATTTATAATTTTTAAATTTATTTAAATAAATATAACAATTATTATATTATTATTTTATAAAATGCAAAAAGAAAAAAAGACCCGTGCGTATGCACGGGTCAGAGACTAGTTTTTACATATCAAATTTTTTACAAATAAAAAATAAAAAATAATATATTAAAAGTAAATTTTCTACAATAAGAAAATAAATTATTAAAAATATTTCTAAAAGATAAATATGATTTATCATTGACAAAAAGAAAGAAGTTGAACTTTAAACCTTAGACCTTAAATTTTACTCAGTAAACCTTAAATTCTCTTAAAATCCTAACTTACTAAAAAAATCATAGTTTTTAAAGTCCTAGTACTTGATCTCAACCGCTTAAAACTCCTTAAAATCATAATCATCGACACTCATCTTCATTATATTCACAAAATTATTTTTAAATTGGTCAAACCAGAATGCACTTCCAAATCCAATAATATATACCAAATATGAAAAATATTGTACTAAGTTTTGACCCTCATCATATCTCCAATTTACTTTCTATTGTTTCTATATCAAGTGTTATCGAACATGATATTATCATTCAATAATATTCTTTCTCTACCTTTTTTCTTTATAAATAACATATGGTATGTTTTCTTTTAACTATATATATATATATATATATATATATATATATATAATTTTAACATAATCTTTATAATCCATTTTTTATTTATTTATGTTTCATTATGAACATCTTCTACTGTTTGCATCGACAATGATGAGATGAGATGTCAATTTGGCTCCTAGTCCATGGGCCAGCCCTGACCCACTATTCATTAAGTCTCCTTTTAGGAGGGCCCCAAATGAGGGGGCCAAAAAAAGCTCAAGTCCCAAAGCCCCCTCTCGAGTGGGTTAGGGTCAAGGCTAAAGTGGGTTAGGCTCCCAAAATAATACTACATTAAGCCAGAGTGAAAGATCAAGTCGAGCGATCCGGACAAGTTCGAAGACCCAAACAAGCCCGACGAGCCCAAAGACCTGGATGGGCCCGAAGACCTGGACAGGTTCGACGACAAGGACGGGCCAAACGACCAGGACGAGCCGAACGGGCCTGAAGACCAAGATGTGCTCGATGATTCGGACAAGCACGATGACGTCGGACCCGTCAAGGTCGTTCTTGTCGTCGGGTTCGTCCACGTCATCCGCGTCGTCGGGCCCATTTGAGTTCTCCGGGTCATCGGGATCGTCCGGGTCCTCGGGGCCAACCAAGTTATTTGGCCTGTCCAGATCATATGTTCAGTCCGAGTCGTCGGGCCTGTCCCGGTCATTGAGATCGTCCGGGTTGTCGATATTATCTTTGTCGTCAGGTCTGTCTGGATTGTCGGACCTGTCCGAATCGTCGACCTTGCCTGAAACATTGGCCCGCTTGGCCAATTCGATTCATGAGGCGCGTCTAAGTCGCCGAAAAATTTAATGATATATTTTAAAAAATAATATATTTTTCATGTTGAAGATGAAAATCAATAAATTAACCCTGACCCACATGATTTTTGTGGAGTTTTTAGTCCTATAAACTATTTTGATAGAGACTTTTTTTTCAATATAGACTTTTTTTACCTTAATCCACATGGGACCAGGACCGTGCTGTGGGTCGACCCAAATTGAAACAATATTTAGTGGTCATTTGAAAACATTTTTCATTAATATTTTATTTATTATTTATTTATAACACACAAAACCATTAACACACAAAACTATTCTGTTGCTTCACGGGCCCAATTTTTGCTTAAACATTACTTATATATAATAGGATAATTTTCACGGGTCCCATCTTAAAATTAAAAATTATATTTATTTTAAAATCAAATTGACTCAAATTTAAAAGATAAGGAATAAAATACAATTTAAAATATCGAAGTTAACTAGAATTTTATAATTTGGATAAAGAATCAAAACTATAATTTACCTTTTTATTATCTGTCAAAATATTGTAATGAATATTAAGTTTTAAACTTTTATTTCCATCGTGTGTCAAATTTCAAAAATATTATTCAAACATTATGTTGATTGTGAATGCTTGAATAGTTAGTGCTGATTTAAATTAAAGTTAATGATTCATAAAATATTATTTAGTTATAAGTTAAAATTATTTTATTTACTAATCTCTTTTTTTAAAACATATTAGAATCTCCTTTTTTAAAACACGATTATAGTTTAAATTTGAAAATTTGATGATTTTTTAAAGTTACTGCTGATTTAAATTAAAGTTAATGATTAAGAAAATATTATTTAGTTATAAGTTAAGATTATTTTATGTACAAATATTAATTTATCTATCTCAAATAACTCAATTTTTTCAAATTAATTTGCTTAAATAATTTTATTCTTTTTCTTAGTTTACCAAATAACTATTACTAAATAATGTCTACACATTAAAAAAACAAAAATAACTACTAAAAAAACCAAAAAAGAAAACCCAAAAAAATGGTTTAATCTGAATAAAATAAAAATTCCACAAAAAAGTTTTTTAATATCCTTAATAAATTTTTTCCACGGTAAGATTCCTTTTTTATTTTAATTTTTTTAACAAATTATAATTTCCTTTTTTAAAGCATGATTATAGTTAAATTTTGATGAAAACTTTCTGAAGTTATTAATGATTTAATTTAAAGTTAATGATTAAGAAAATATTATTTAATTATAAGTTAAGATTATTTTATTTACTAATTTCCTTTTTTAAAACATACTAGAATTACCTATTTTAAAACATGATTATAATTAGAATTTGATGAAAACTTTTTTGAAGTTACTGTTGTTATAAATTAAAGTTAATGATTACAAAAATATTATTTAATTATAAGTTAAGATTATTTATTTATTAATATTAATTTATTTATCTTAAATAACTCATTTTTTTCAAATTAATTTGCCTAAATAATCTTATTCTTCTTCTTTATTTTACTAATCTTTAATCAGAACTAAATTAACAATAAAAAAAACCTTTTTAATTTCTTAGAGAAGATTTATTGTGGATAAAAAAAATATGGTAAGATAAGATTTTTTATTTTTTTAAACAGATTAGATTACAATTTTCCTTCTTAAAACATGATTATAGTTAAGACGTGATGAAAACTTTTCTCAACTGCTGATTTAAATTAAAGTTAATGATTCAGAAAATATTATTTAGTTATAAGTTAAGATTATTTTATTTACTAATTTCTTTTTTTTTTAAATATATTAGAATTTCCTATTTTAAAACATGTAGTTAAAATTTAATGATGGTTTGTAGTTACTGCTGATTTAAATTAAAGTTAATGATTAAGAAAATCTTATTTAGTTATAAGTTAAGATTATTTTATTTACTAGTATTAGTTTATCTTCCTCAACTCAATTCCTTTGAATTAATTTGGCTAAATAATCTTATTATTTTTTCTTATTTTACTAAATAACTATTGCTAAATAAAGTTATTATTTATTTCTACTTTTTTTAATATCTACACCAAAATTACTATTTTTTAATTTATTTGAAGTAAATAAAGATATATTTCTCAATTCTTTTTTTAAATTACAACACTCAAAAACATTACTATAATAATTCTTCCCATCCATTTATTTCCTTTTATCTTTTTCTTCCTCTATTTTTTAAAACATCATAAAACAACAAAAGATTTAAAGATTTAATTCAGAATACAGTTCTTCGAACAATGAATTTTGTTATTTTAATAGGAAATAACAAAAACAAAACTTAGAATTCGATTATCCTATACCCAAATTCTCACCCATTTTAAAAACCATGTTATAAATATGTAATAAAAGTGTATGTCATCAAGCTTAAAATACATTTTTTTAAATGTGTCAAATCAATCCTAATTTTATTTTTTTTAAATAAATTGCAATTTTCATCCATTTTGTACAATTTGATATTTTTTTTAACATTATTAATGGCAATAAACAGTAACACTGACACTTTCACGTGTCACTTCGTAATTTTTTTTAATTTTTTATTTATTTTTGAAAAGAATCTCCATGTGTCAACCTAAAAGCATGTTACGAGACGATGTTTTATATTCAATTTTATTTTTGTTCAACCTAAGAGCATGTTACATGCCACCGCCTCTTTATACGAAATATTTACTCATGGGTGGAGCAAGCTTTTCTATTCTGGTTCATGGTTTCTCTTGGCTATATGGTTCATCCGGGGGAGAGATCGAGCTTCAAGAAATAGTGAATGGTCTTATCAATACACAAATGTATAACTCCCCAGGAATTTTCATTGCACTTTTATTCATCACTGTAGGAATTGGGTTCAAGCTTTCCCCAGCCCCTTCTCATCAATGGACTCCTGACGTATACGAAGGAGTGCGGTTATAAGACGAAGTAAAATGTCAAATATACACTAGTGATTCCTCTCAAAATTGAGAACAAATTTAATTTTTATATAAAAGTTATAATGATGTTTTTGTTAAAATTCACATTTATGGAGAAAGGAACAACAAATTAACAATCGAAAGAGATGACATGATCATGGAACAATAATCAAAGAGAAACAAGGAAGCGAAGCAGCTGAGAGCCAAGAGCGGTGACGAACGAGGAGCATGGAGCGATGACCGAGGAAATTAAAATAGGCAAGAAATCAAAATCAGCAGGGAGCCATGAATGGCAGTAAATCAAAATAGGCGGTCAGCCTGGAACGGCAAGATGCCGGAACGAGAAACAACCAACAGACCTTTTATATTCTTCATTGTTCAAAAACATATTACGTACAAATTGTTCAACAACATGTTTCCTGCAAAAGCTATATATTACGTACAAAATTGTATAATACGTACAAATATTATGTACAAAATTTTATAATAAGTACAAAAACATATATTACGTACAATATAATATAATATACATAAACCTTATAGTATATACAAAATCATATATTACGTATATAATGCTATAATTATAATCTTATATATATATAACTTCAATTTTTGTAATGAAATCGTTATATTTATTATATTTATGAAGACTTTTTCCCTATTATGTAATATTTAAAAGTCCTATCATATTGTATAAATACAACAATAAATTAACATTATTTGATAAATTAACCAAATATAGTGTAGTTAGAAATGAAGGAATAAATCTATTATTTTTTAAAAGGTAATACAAAAATAAAAAACTTGAGTAGAACGAATGGATTTATGTTTAATCTTAAAAGTAAATTTATTTATTTTTTACGTCAATGTAATTTTGGACTCCAACAAAAATTAAAATTTACCGAAAAAACTGAGAAAGAAAGTTGCAAGAGTGAAAATTCGGTATATGACGGATGGTAATCAAACTTTTGAATTTTTTTTTTCTATTTATTTATTTTTTGAAATGTATGACAGTTTTTATTATTATTGTCATACATAGTTATTAAAAGTACGTAACCATTACTATTTTCTAACCTAACTTTGTAACCCAATACAGGGAGTTTTGTTTTATTTAGCAACCTTTCTGAAATTATATAAATATATATATATATATATATATATATATATTTATTGTAGTTCATCTAAATTTACTCTATGGCCTATACAAAAGCATGTATATTCCATTTTTATTCTATTATTTATTTTATGATAATTATACTAAAAATTATATTGAGTTGATTTTAGAAGTATAAAAGCCAAAACATAAAAAAAATCATAAAGGAAAATATATAATTCAAATAATATGAACTAAAGTTTAAATTTATATTAAAGTTTGATTATGCTGGTAACAATAAATTCAGCATTAATGGAATAAATAATTGAAGCATTTTATAATTTTTGACATAAAAAGGGTGACGAAACAAAATTGGCATAATCAATTCAGCTTTTGTCGCTGGCGCTGATTCGACATGTCTTTAATCAGTAACTCTCAATTTCAATTTTTTATATTCTCTCATTTTGGTTTCTCAATCAATTCCTATTTTCTATATCTTTTTTATGTTTTTATATTATTTTTTCCAAACTTATTAATAATATTTGGATTGTTTAATCAAAATTTATAATTTATTTTCCTACTCCAATATAATTAAAAAAATTATTTTATTTAAAAAATAAACCAATTAAAGAGAGTGAGTGTTAGAAGATGCTATTTCTTTTCTCACGCACAACACGAACACACGTATAGAACTTCCATAAAAATAAATGAAATGACACGTTAAGACATAATTTTGTGGACAAGGTATAATATAATATAAATTACGTGAAACGAAATAAAAAATAAAATAAAAATATATCTATATTTATATGAACTACAATAAATATAAATATCTAAATTGGTGAGTTTGTCAGTTCACTAATTTTACCTTTATTAGTTATTGATTTGAAATGTTTAAAAAGTGATTTTTTATTTAAGATTTGTAATAAATATTTTGTTTATCATATATAATTATTTGAATTAATGATATTTTTTTCTTAAATTATTGAATAATTAATTTGATATAGATGTATTTACTGCATAAAATATGATATAGTGAGTAAAATATACAATTAAAAAAAATCAAATGCGTATATATAAAGATATTTTGAAATTAATTATCAGAGTAATTTGTAGAATGTACATTAAATATTAAAATAGTTAAGAGAAACTTTTTTCATTTGTAAAAAAAGTTAATTAAGTTTCAAAGTCACATAAATTTTGAAACGAAATTAACTTTTTTATGAAATTGAAATAGCTAATTTAATATAAAAAATTGACCTAATTTTAATATAACTTTAAAATGACCATTATAAAATAATTCAACATTCAATTCATAAATAAAGCTAATGAGGGTGTAAAAAAGTAAGATTAATTTTTTTTATCCCAATTTTTGTCAAGTTTTGTCAAATTAATCCTATTTTTTTATGCTTAAATATATTTTAATTTTTATCAATTTTGTTCAATTATGTCATATTTTTCTAATATCGTTTAAATTATTAATGGCCGTATGAAAAATCATTATTCATGACAGTTAATCATTGAAATAGTGTCAGAAAAAAAGACTTAATTTAACAAAATTAACAAAAAATTATGAATAATTTAACAATTTGACGAAAATTGAGATAAAAAAATATTTTAACAAAAGTAATATATAAATCATGCCTACTTCGGCTGATAACTTTTGAATCGGGTCAAACCTATAAATCTTTTGAAAATTTTGATGACCTGATTTCTTTACGTGCTTAATTGGTTAACCACATGCACACATGATTCTCTCGTTTGCTGTTATACTTATAGGCTTTGAAAAAACTGTTAATATTATTTTTAAATTAAGCAAATTTATTTACCTTCAATTAAAAAAACTAAAATAAAATGAGTACAGAAATTCAAATTTTATTTTGGTGGAATCCTTCCCTTTAATCACCCTTAATAATTTGCCACTTACATTAACAAAGAGATACATATCCAAGAACAGAACGCTTATAGAAACTAAGCATTTTTCACATTTGAAAAGACCAATGATACAATAATAAGTATACATAGTAAAAAAAACTGTAGCAATATAGAGAAAACAAAATTGACAGAACAAGAAAAAAGCAGTGTAACAGCATGAAGAAGAAAGAAGAAAAAGAAGAGGAGTTGATATTTATACATGCATGTGTGACTTAAACAATAGTATTTTGAATTTTGGTGTGACCCGAAGGAAAAGTTGAGTCCTGTTTCACGATTTGGTGTATCTGTCTCTGCTGAAGCATCTGAAGGTTCATTCGAGAGCATGACCTAACCATGTCACTTGCTAAGGGAATCACGGGAAGAACATCACAGTTGCATATCTCAATCATGAACCCATCTGGGTCATGAAAAAACAACTGATCCACTTAACACCACCTTCTTCCACCGTTGCACGCATGTATTCTATCTCCATTTCCTCGAGCTTCTTCTCCACTGTATATAGTAGTTGACACAGTAGGAGAACTGATTATAGATATAATTAAGTTGTGTTTCAGATATTAGTAGGTTCATTTATCAATTTGAATTGTGAATATAGTAATGCTGGTGATGTTAACAGATATAGAGGACTGAGTGAATGGAACTAATGATCTCTAGTATCCATTTTTCACAAGTTTGATAGGTGAGCATATCCAATGAAATTACTCTACCATATAAGATTATTTTACATTATTTGCTAAAGACATCTTGATTAAATTCAAACAAGGATCTGACCTCTCCAATAACTGCAACAAAGGAACCCTGGGACACACTTAGAGTCACATGATTCAACACCATATTTAATGCCTGTTCCTCACTACTTGACAAAGTACAACATGCATCTTGGATAAATACACCCAAACCTTGAACACAATCAGGCTGTTCACTTAGGAATGATGATGGACAGGAATTTGTGTCTCCATCTTTAAATTTATGTTCAGGACAAGCGAGAAACCTACTCAACCGTCCAGAAGATATGATGGCCTGCAGTGACATTAATAGAAACTATTCATCCCAATGCATGTACAAATCAAATATGTTCATAAAAACTATGGAATATAGGAGACTCACATCAATCAATCCATTAATTACCCAAGGGAATGAATTTAGTGGTGAAATAAGGGGTTGAAAAATGCAAGACAAGTGAAAACCTGCAAACCACAACAAAAGCACAAAGCAAAAAATCCAAATCACAAAACACAAAAGATACAACACAACAAAACAACACACAAGAAAAGTACAGCAAACACAACTCACAAGAAAAGTATAAAGCGCACAACACACAAGACACAAGAAAAACACAACACACAACACATAACATACAAAACAAAAACACACCACAACACCCAAGCACAACAATAGAGGATTAATTATGATTAGTTTTTCTTTCAATAATTGCAAACTCAACAATTCTGAGGGTTCAGTAATCAATAAATAAGGTGAGATAGGACAACCTGAAAGAGCATTGAACAAGCAATAAGATCCCACACTTTCAAGTTCCTTATCAACAACCGCTCATTGGAGCCCAGTTCCCACAAAGCAATGTCCCCCACATTCGTGCCAACAAACAGATTGAATCAAGAAAACAAAATTTAGTCAATTTCCAGCATGAATAGTTAATACATGTAACTAATAATGAGTTCTAAGATTATAACAATGTTTCAATAAATCAAACCAGCTTACCTCATATGATATTCCCATTGGTCTTGTTCTCTTAGAAACATGATCTGAATCACCAGACGGATAATCAACAGAAGGATTAGTTGGAGGGGTCCCAGAGTGCTTCAAAGCAGCTTAAAAGGCAATGAAACATCAGGTCAAAGATTACAAACCAAACATATCATCTTAAGTACAACTAGTCATCAAGAGTTAGAGAACAAAACCAATACAATCATTAATCACCTGGAACAATTTCATACACTGTTGCCACGCTGTGTGAAGAAAATAATATTTATCTACATACAAATACGATTGAATAATAAGCAATCAAATATGTTAAACTCTACACAAAACTGGATTAAAAGTTTACTCTATAAACCAAATTTGTCCTAAAAGCAAGAAATTAGGCATTAAAAAACAAAAAAAAATATACCAACTAACTAAAACTGGACTAAAATATCTACTCACAGTTCTGCATAGAAAAACCAATCTACCTTCCTAGTTCAAAGCTGTAAATGACAAAAGAATAACTAATCTAAGTTTCAAGCATTCCACCCAGAGAAAAACAACTCAAATCAATAAAACCAAATAGCAAACGATCCAAATCAGCATCTAAACCAGAATTGACCTCACCAAGGCAGTGTTTACATCTCTTTCACTCAAGTGTTTCAGTCTAGGTGTTTAACTCTCAGCACATTATGCAAATTCACATTATCATAAACTTGGAAAGCTTCTAATCACACCAATCAAATTAGAAATGCACTCAAGATCAATAGGACTCTAACTGTCAGAGTTCGAAGAGAAACAATACAAGTTCTGAAAATGTAAATAACATGAATGCATCACACAATGAAAGAAAGTAAAGCTCAAATCTCACAGTAGGTAAAATCTTGTCAAAACTGGTTCAAAACTGACTTTTCATGTAAAAGCTATTCAATTCTATTGAAAGAAGTTGTAAAACTGACTAGAAACTATCAACTCAAATTAGAAACTCAAAAAGTCATTCACAATCAAGAACTAAGAAGTAGAGAAGTAACCATGCAAGATCTGTACAGCACTTGGAAACATATCTAAACAAGTTTAAGACTATAAAACAAAGCTAAGACAAGAGTCAATATCTAAAAACAACAAATAACTAAGAATATCACTAAGTAACAAAATAAACGAAAGCAAAAAAGAAGACAGGAAATTACCAACCTAGTTCTGCTGCTGTTAGTTACAAGGGCAAACAATTAAAGTGAAATGACTTGGATTCTCTTGAATCGGCCTGTGTTTGAATATCTACGGGCAATATGCACAAGTATACGTAGTTTAATTTAACGTTAAAACACACAAACAAAGTAAGAAAATACCTTGAATGCAATTATTTCATACGGTTCAGCTGCAACAGAAGGGACTGATATCTTTTATCAAAGGGTTGCACCCTCTATAAGAAAAAAAACGAAAATATTAAAACAAAGGCATATTTATTGACAACAATTTGAGAGAAAGCATTGAAAAAAATCACTAGAACTGACAAACAATTTATCAAACAATGTTAAAAAGGAGCGAATTATGCATAGATATAAAGACTAACCTGTTCGTAGGAGGACATAAACAGATACCTCGGCTTGGCAAGGTCTACGAAATTGCAATCTAACTATCGTAAAAAGTTTCTAACGACAAAATATGACTAAAACACAGTTCAAACTACCAACACCGGTTACAACAAAAAATCTAAGTACCTAAAACGTAAAATAAACTTAGAAAAGGCTAAAATTGCAAAATCTGATAACTGAATTAAACTATTGTATAAAACTGCGATTCAATATAAAACACACCACAAAACAAACCACAACAAAAGCACAAAGCAAAAAATCCAAATCACAAAACACAAAAGATACAACACAACAAAACAACACACAAGAAAAGTACAGCAAACACAACTCACAAGAAAAGTATAAAGCGCACAACACACAAGACACAAGAAAAACACAACACACAACACATAACATACAAAACAAAAACACACCACAACACCCAAGCACAACAATAGAGGATTAATTATGATTAGTTTTTCTTTCAATAATTGCAAACTCAACAATTCTGAGGGTTCAGTAATCAATAAATAAGGTGAGATAGGACAACCTGAAAGAGCATTGAACAAGCAATAAGATCCCACACTTTCAAGTTCCTTATCAACAACCGCTCATTGGAGCCCAGTTCCCACAAAGCAATGTCCCCCACATTCGTGCCAACAAACAGATTGAATCAAGAAAACAAAATTTAGTCAATTTCCAGCATGAATAGTTAATACATGTAACTAATAATGAGTTCTAAGATTATAACAATGTTTCAATAAATCAAACCAGCTTACCTCATATGATATTCCCATTGGTCTTGTTCTCTTAGAAACATGATCTGAATCACCAGACGGATAATCAACAGAAGGATTAGTTGGAGGGGTCCCAGAGTGCTTCAAAGCAGCTTAAAAGGCAATGAAACATCAGGTCAAAGATTACAAACCAAACATATCATCTTAAGTACAACTAGTCATCAAGAGTTAGAGAACAAAACCAATACAATCATTAATCACCTGGAACAATTTCATACACTGTTGCCACGCTGTGTGAAGAAAATAATATTTATCTACATACAAATACGATTGAATAATAAGCAATCAAATATGTTAAACTCTACACAAAACTGGATTAAAAGCTTACTCTATAAACCAAATTTGTCCTAAAAGCAAGAAATTAGGCATTAAAAAACAAAAAAAAATATACCAACTAACTAAAACTGGACTAAAATATCTACTCACAGTTCTGCATAGAAAAACCAATCTACCTTCCTAGTTCAAAGCTGTAAATGACAAAAGAATAACTAATCTAAGTTTCAAGCATTCCACCCAGAGAAAAACAACTCAAATCAATAAAACCAAATAGCAAACGATCCAAATCAGCATCTAAACCAGAATTGACCTCACCAAGGCAGTGTTTACATCTCTTTCACTCAAGTGTTTCAGTCTAGGTGTTTAACTCTCAGCACATTATGCAAATTCACATTATCATAAACTTGGAAAGCTTCTAATCACACCAATCAAATTAGAAATGCACTCAAGATCAATAGGACTCTAACTGTCAGAGTTCGAAGAGAAACAATACAAGTTCTGAAAATGTAAATAACATGAATGCATCACACAATGAAAGAAAGTAAAGCTCAAATCTCACAGTAGGTAAAATCTTGTCAAAACTGGTTCAAAACTGACTTTTCATGTAAAAGCTATTCAATTCTATTGAAAGAAGTTGTAAAACTGACTAGAAACTATCAACTCAAATTAGAAACTCAAAAAGTCATTCACAATCAAGAACTAAGAAGTAGAGAAGTAACCATGCAAGATCTGTACAGCACTTGGAAACATATCTAAACAAGTTTAAGACTATAAAACAAAGCTAAGACAAGAGTCAATATCTAAAAACAACAAATAACTAAGAATATCACTAAGTAACAAAATAAACGAAAGCAAAAAAGAAGACAGGAAATTACCAACCTAGTTCTGCTGCTGTTAGTTACAAGGGCAAACAATTAAAGTGAAATGACTTGGATTCTCTTGAATCGGCCTGTGTTTGAATATCTACGGGCAATATGTACAAGTATACGTAGTTTAATTTAACGTTAAAACACACAAACAAAGTAAGAAAATACCTTGAATGCAATTATTTCATACGGTTCAGCTGCAACAGAAGGGACTGATATCTTTTATCAAAGGGTTGCACCCTCTATAAGAAAAAAACGAAAATATTAAAACCAAGGCATATTTATTGACAACAATTTGAGAGAAAGCATTGAAAAAAATCACTAGAACTGACAAACAATTTATCAAACAATGTTAAAAAGGAGCGAATTATGCATAGATATAAAGACTAACCTGTTCGTAGGAGGACATAAACAGATACCTCGGCTTGACAAGGTCTACGAAATTGCAATCTAACTATCGTAAAAAGTTTCTAACGACAAAATATGACTAAAACACAGTTCAAACTACCAACACCGGTTACAACAAAAAATCTAAGTACCTAAAACGTAAAATAAACTTAGAAAAGGCTAAAATTGCAAAATCTGATAACTGAATTAAACTATTGTATAAAACTGCGATTCAATATAAAACACACACCACAAAAACACATAACCCAAAACACACAGACACACACACACCACAAAACACATACACACACAACACAAATCATATACAAAAAACACAACACCCCACACAAAAGACAATATAAATAAAAAACATTCAACATCCTCACACAACCACAAAAACATACCAAACACATAACACACAACACAAAAATATAAAAAACACACAACACAAAACACAATGCCCTACACAAAAGATAATATAAATCCAAAACACCCAACACCGGACAACCACAAAAATAACTAAAAAACACACGAGCACAAAAACACTTAACACAACCACAAAAACATCAAACACAACACAAAATATTACAAACACGCACAACACAAAACACAACAAAACACACACCCCCCAAATCACAACAAAACACATACAACACAAAACACAAAAAACACCAAACACACCACAAAAACACACAACCCAAAACACACACCACAAAAAACACACACAAAACACACCAAACATAAAAAACACACACACTACATAAAACACAACACCCCACAAAAAATACAATATAAATAAAAAACATTCAACACCCCACACAACCACAAAAACAAATAAAAAAACACACATGCACAAAAACAATCAATACAACCACAAAAACACTGAACAAAACAATACAAACACGCACAACACAAAATACAACAAAACACACACTTCAAATCACAGCAAAACACACAACACAAAACATACACAACACGAAAAAAACACACACACATAACACACAACATAAACACAAAAAAAAATACACAACACAAAACACAACACCCCACACAAAAGACAATATAAATAAAAAACAACCAACACCCCACAACCACAAAAACAAATAAAAACACACAAGCACTAAAACAATTAACACAACCACAAAAACACCTAACACAACAACACAAACATGCACAAAACAAAACACAACACAAACACGCACAACACAAAACACAACTAAACACACACACCCCAAATCACAACACCCCAAAACAGAACACACACCAAACCCAAAACACATACACACATAACACAACACAAACACACACACACACACAACACAAATCACATACAAAAGACACAACACCCCACACAAAAGACAATATTTAACACCCCCACACAACTTCAAAAAAAAAAAATACAAAAGCACAAAATCAGTCAACAAACCCAGAAAAACACCGAACACAACAACACAAAACACAACAAAAAACACACGTCCAAATCACAACACAAAAACACAAAAAACATCAAACACACCACATAACACAAACACACACCACATAAATAAAAAACATTCAACATCCCACAAAACCACTAAAACAAATAAAAAACACACAACACAAAAACATAAAAAACACACAACACAAAAACATAAAAAATACACAACACAAAACACAACACCCCACATAAATAAAAAACACTCAACATCCCACAAAACCACTAAAACAAATAAAAAAACACACACACGACACACCAAACACATAACACAACACAAAAACATAAAAAACACAACACCCCACACAAAAGACAATATAAATCAAAAACATTGAACACCCCACAAAACCACTAAAACAAATAAAAAAACTCACATACACAAAAACAATGAACACAACAACACGAAACAACACAAACACCCCAAATCACAACAAAACACAAAACACTGAACACACACCACAAAACGCACAAAAACACACACCACAAAAACACAACCCAAAACACACAGAACATACACAACACACCAAACAACACACACATAACACAACACACAACAACACACAAAAAATAATATAAATCAAAATCAATCAACACCCCACACAACCACAAAAACAAATAAAAAATACACAAGTCATAAAAACAATTAACACAATCACAAAAACACCAAACACACACAAAACAAAACACAACACACACACCCCAAAACACAACACAAAAACACCAAATACAAAACACACAAACACACACACACACCATAAAACACATCACAAAAAAACACACACAAAACACACAACTTACACAATACAAAAAAAACACATAAGCACAAAAACAATTAATATAACCACAAAAACATCGAACACAACAAAACAAAACAACACAACCACGCACAAAACACAACACAAAAAAGCACACACACCACTAAAACACAACCCAAAACACACACATACACACCACAAAACATAACACAAAACATACACAACACAAAAAACAAACAGACAACACAAGCACACACACAACACAAATCACATACAATATCCAACACCCCCTCCCACAACCACAAAAACAAATAAGAAAACACAAAAGCACAAAATCAGTCAACAAATCCACTAAAACACCACACACAATAACACAAAACACACACATCCCAAATCACAAAACATACACAACACCAAAAACACACACACACACACAACACACCAAACACTTAACACAACACAAAAACATAAAAAACACACACACAACACCACACACAAAAGAAAATATAAATAAAAAACATCCAATACCCCAAAAACCACAAAAACAAATAAAAAAAGTCACATGAACAAAAACAATCAACATAACCACAAAAACACTTAACACAACAACACGAAAACACACAAACATCCCAAATCACAACAAAACACATACAAGACAAAACACAAAAACAGTGATCACACACCACAAAACACACACACACACACACCACAAAACACAACACAAAACACAAAACATACACAACACACACAAAAAACACAACACACCACACAAAACAATATAAATCAAAAACAATCAACACCCAACACAACCACAAAAACAAATAAAAAAACACACAAGTCATAGAAACAATTAACACAACTAAAAAAACACCGAACACAACAACACAAACACACACAAAACAAAACATAACACAAACATGGACAACACAAAACACACACCCCAAGTCACAATAAAACACACACCCCAAAACACAAAACACACACCACAAAAACACACTAAACACACACCTACCATAAAACATACACAACACAAAAAAAAAAAGACACACACAAACAACACACCAAACACATACCACACAACACAAACACAAAAAACACACAACACAAAACAACAACACCTAACACAACCACAAAAACAAATAAAAAACACAAAAACACAAACAATTAACACAACCACAAAAACACCGAACACAACAACAAAACACAAACACGCACAACACAAAACACACACACCCCAAATCAAAATACCTCAAAACACAAAAAACACCAAACACAACACAAATCACACAAAAACACAAACCACAGAAACACCAACACACCACAAAATACAACACAAAACAGAAAACATACACATAACAACAATCATACACACAACACAAAAAACACACGCACAACACAAAACACAACACCTCACACAAAAGACAATATAAATCAAAAGCATCCAACATCCCGAACAACCACAAAAACACCGAACACAACTACAAAAACACCGAACACAACAACACAAACACCCCAAATCACAACAAAACACAAAAAACACCAAACACACACCACATAACACAACCCAAAACACACACACACACACACACAAAACACAACACAAAAACACAAAACGCACACAACACCCCACACAATAGACAATATAAATAAAAAATAACCAACACCCCACACAACCACAAAAACAAATAAAAAAACACACAAGCACAAAAACAATTAACACAACCACAAAAACACTGAATACAACAACACAAAACACGCACAACATAAAACACACACCCCCCAAATCACAACACCCCAAAAAACAAAACACAAATCACACAAAAACACACACCACTAAAACACAACCCAAAACACACACCACAAAACACAACACAAAACATACACAACACAAAAAACACACACACAACACAAATCACATACAAAAAACATAACAATTCACACAAACACACAACACACCAAACACATAACACACAATACAAAAACAACACGCCACACAAAAGACAATATAAATAAAAAATAACCAACACCCCACACAATCACAAACACAAATAAAAAAACACACAAGCACAAAAACAATTAACCCAACAACAAAAACACCGAACACAACAACAGTAATTAACACAAACACGTACAAAACAAAACACAACACAAACACACACAACATAAAACACAAATATCCCAAATCACAACAAAACATATACAACACAAAACACAAAAACACCAAACACACCACAAAAACACACAACCCAAAACACACACACCACAAAGCATACACAACACAAAACACACACACACACACACAACACAGCAAACACATAACACACAACATAAAAAACATAAAAAACACACACACAACACAAAACACAACACCCCACATAACCACAAAAACAAAATAAAAAAACACAAGCACAAAAACAGTTAACACAACCAAAAAACACATAACACAACAATACAAAACAATACAAACACACACAACACAAAACACACAAACCACAAATCACACACGCACACACACTATAAAACACACAAAACCCAAAACTCACAACGCACAAAACACACACAGGCACAAACACATTACAGAACACAACAAAATCACACAAAACACAAAACACACATCACATACAACAAAAAACACACAGCACATACAAATTAAAACATGCAACAAAACACACAACACAACCACAAAAATACAAACACGCAAAACCATAAAAACACACAAAACACAAAACAATGCGTACAACACACAAAACACATAACACAAAACATATCAAACATAACACAACACATAATACAAAGCACAAAACAGAGATGGATCGCACCACCAAACTTTAAAGAATGAGCTCAATTCCAAACAAATCAACTAATTGTCAAATAACTAGAATCCAACCTCACATGAAGAGAAGAAACCGAAACCCCTAAATTTAAGTAAATACAACGACATCTTTAGGCTAAAAAAATAAAATTAAATTAAAAGCTACCCATCTAATTCAACCCACAATCCCCGGCTTTTTCTCAAGTCATAATTAAACTCCTTTGAACAATTTGCAACAGTATCAAAACCACAAAAAACGCATTCAAAGATATAATCATAAACATCCGTACAAAAGGAAGCCCCAGAAATTAATAAAAGTGGAAAGAAATTTAAAGAACAAGGAATCTGCACAAAAGTAAGACCCAGAAATTAACAAAAGTGGAAAGAAAGTTAAAGAACAAGGAATCTGCACAAAAATAAGACCCAGAAATTAACAAAAGTGGAAAGAAATTTAAAGAACAAGGATGAAAGATGAGACCCATTAACAAAAGTGGAAAGAAATTTAAAGAACAAGGATGAAAGATGAGACCCTGGACCTCGACCCCACAATAAAATAAGAACTCACCTGCACTTCGACGACAGTGGAAGCATACCGAGAAGCTGCACGGACTTCACCAGACAGTGCTATATGATGCTTCTTCATATCCTAATGCATGAACAATAAAACCCCGGTAAAATAAAGTTTGCGAAAGATTAACAGAATGCGAGCGAACAGTAAATCCAGAAATTTAAGGAAAAGAAAGAAACAGAATTCAATGTAGATTTTAAAGATTTACCTGAATTTTAGTGTCGAGATCAAGTATTTTCTTCAATATGGGAAGTGTTTGACCCTTATCCGGAGAAACTTGGTGGATTCCCTGTGACATAGTGTTTTCATCCACGGAGTCTGTTTCTCGTTCACTTGCTTCGATACATCATCTGTCGA
This sequence comes from Vigna unguiculata, assembly GCF_037176805.1. Lineage (NCBI taxonomy): Eukaryota > Viridiplantae > Streptophyta > Magnoliopsida > Fabales > Fabaceae > Vigna > Vigna unguiculata. The sequence goes on from NC_140796.1 coordinate 54,902,380, forward strand.
AATTCCACAAATCAAAATTAACAATGTATCTTTGGCTGAAATTAAGATCATTATTTTCTTTTGGTCGATCCAAATCGAAAAGGAAAATTGAATAGAGAGTAGAGAATAGAAAAGGAACCTGACTCAGAAGGAACGTAGTCAAAGAACAAAGCGGTGGAATTTTCAGCGAGCATTTGGATTTGAATGGATTGATCTGCAAGAACGGGTGCTTTGTGTTAAAGAAGAAGTGGTTAATTCAATTGGTTAGTAGAGAGAAAGTGAGATTACCGTTCATGGTTCTCCATTTCCAAGATCCAACTTCTTGACCAATAAAGCAAGAGAGCAATGGAGCGCAACAGAGAGCAGTGGAGCGCAACAGAGAGCAGTGGAGCGCAAAAGAGTAACGTTCTTTTCTTTCTGAGATTTAGCAATTGAGCGAAGAGAGGAATAGAGTACTGTTTTCCAAGAGAGCAATGGAGCACAAAAGAGTAACGTTCTTTTCTTTCTGAGATTTAGCAATTGAGCGAAGAGAGGAATAGAGTACTGTTTTGAAATCACAACGGCTAAATGCTAATATCAAATTCTCAAAAGCGTCTTCTATTTTGGGCCTTGGGATGGGCAACCCAAATTTGAAAGCCCAATCTTTTCGTGAGAATGGACTAGGCTGCTTTGATTAAACAACTATTAAAATATACTAGAATTAAGAATATATATATATATATATATATATATATATATATATATATATAAAAGCTGAAATCGTTTATATGATATATGACTTAAATTTTGTAGTGAAATCGTTACATTTATTATATTTATGAAGACTTTTTTCCTATGATGTAATATTTAAAAATCCCATTATATTGTATAAATACAACAATAAATTAACATTATTTGATAAATTAACCAAATATAGTGTAATTAAAAATGAAGGAATAAATCTATTATTTTCTAAAAGGTAATAAAAAAATAGAAAACGAGTAGAACAAAATGATTGATAAATTAACCAAATATAGTGTAGTTAGAAATGAAGGAATAAATCTATTATTTTCTAAAAGGTAATAAAAAAATAAAAAACTTGAGTAGAACAACTGGATTTATTTTTAATCCTAAAAATAAATTTATTTATTTTTTACATAATGTAATTTTTAAACAAAAATTAAAATTTACCGAATAAACTGAGAAAGAAGACTACCAGAGTGAAAATTCGATATACGTGACGGGTGGTAATCAAACTTTTGAATTTTTTTTTCTATTTATTTATTTATTTATTTATTGAAATGTATGAGTGTTTTTATTATTATTGTCATACATAGTTATTAAAAGTCCGGAACACCTAAATTTGTAACCCAACACAGGGAACTTTTGTTTTACTTAGCAACCTTTCTGAAGTTATATATATATATAATGCAGTTCATCAAAATTCACTCAATGGCCTATAAAAAAGCAATCATGTTTAGATGTATATTCGATTTTTATTCTATTATTTATTTTATGATAATTATACTAAAAATTATATTGAGTTGATTTTAGAAGTATAAAAGCCAAAACATATTAGGGATGACCACAATCAAGATAACTTTCTAACAATAACGCACAAGAATAGAAGAAAGATGACTTAAATAGAGCTTTTAAGGTTTGGACAATCATCACCTGAACCTTAAACTTATTATGCAGGAAAAACATATAAGTGAAATATAATATAATGAACTATATTAACTACAAGAGTTAAACTTACTTAATTATAGAGGTGAGCCCCAAGGATAATGCAAGTAAATGCCCATCCACATTCACTGAACCTGGAAGAAATAACAAAGATGGAACCAAATTTTTTTAAAGTTTTTTTGTTCCAATTGTTTGATATGCAAATAGAAGGAAATTATTTAAGAAAAAAAAAAGGAATGGCATCACCATCACCATAACCATGTTTATGTTAATATATTTGACAGATAGATATTTGCAATGTTTTAAATTGACATATAAAGTTGTGTATGAAGGAATGCGAAATAAAAGTATGGTGCCTAAAGGGAATAAAGTAACGAAGAAGCATATCAAATAAGAGATTAATAAAACAATTGGTACAAGTAAAAACTTTATTGCTCGTCGTAACACCTTGTTGAAGAAACTGGATCAGTTTATTTAGAAACAATGGCCCCGCAAAACCAAAACAACCATTAATCACCTGGAAGAATTTCTCATACACTTAGTAAATGCGTAAATAAATTGAAACCAGATAAAATAAAGCAAAGTCAGATTAAACTTTGGTTTATTTATGGCCAAAGAATTGGTATTTTAATATTGACATAGATATACTTCATAAAAGACATCCAAATACAAAACAAGGACATGATAAGGACTCATTATCATATGAAAACATCTTGTTGTGTTCCCTTGTAACTAATAAGTATATGTGTCAATTGTCATGGTGTTGATGTCATTAAAATTATGTAATAATCCTTGTAATCCTACTTAAGTGATCTTGTTTTTAAATTGACATGATAAACAATTCAGATTCTGTAACTTTAAAACATGTCAAGGTATCAATACCTTGGACCATGGAATGCCATATACAAACTATGAAAAATTCTCTACTTATTTAGAAATTGATAAGGATCGTATTTTTCTAATAAAGATGTCAAGGTACAAGTAAAACATGTTATGTCATGCAGGCTGTCATACTATGAGTATATTTTCTAGTGGCACAACCGAAATTTCTAGGTACATAAACAATCAGTTATCTATCACAACAGTAGTTGGGAAACTATACTATTTTGATTGATAGACCTTGAACTTGTTACAGAAATCAATGCATAATTCAAAACAAAAAGCATCTTCTGTACACATAAACTTACTGAGCTATTGGACAGACATTAAATTTCCTTTCATTTCAGGATAAAAAGGCTAGAACTTGCATCTCCACAGAAAAAGTAGAATCCCATGTTGGAATTGAAAATTCGAAAGTGTTGAAAAAGGTATAACTTGGACGAATTAGATTCCAGCAGTCCATAACAGTCATATAGTATAAATATTGCATATAAAGACTAGAGAATTACGCACAAACTTTGGTTTAGTATGTGGGAGGAAAACACGATTTCAAATTGAAAAATACCTTCATTAAACCCAGGCGGAGATATGACCATCCAGATGCACTACAGAGTGCTCTAAACAAAGATGGTTAGAGCCATTGTTACTCAGTTCATCTTGCCAGCAGGATAAAATCACATCATGACAGGAAGAAGGACCCATATCAGTCCGTAGTGGCAGCAGGTTATCAGAGTCTAATTGTTTTACCACACCATGATTCATTACTGGAGTTGTGAAGTTGAAATCAAATCCCAAAAGTTTCCATCATTTCCCTATATAGTAAGAATATTAAAACAAAAAACTAAAACTGTGACAGCAGATTCATTCAGAATTGAAACGTGCTCTATAAACAAAAATGTAATTTTCACATGCACTATGCCTGCTACTACAATCAAATCAACTCATTTTCATATTATGAATGGATGTGACAAGTAAAAGATTTTAAACAAATAGCTATCTTCTCGTCCTCAAATCTTATTGATATGCAATATATATCTTAAGTACCCTTGTTGAGTAAAGTTCTTCAACATGATACAAAGTTCTATTTATTATCATTACTATAAAATGACTTAGGGTGTGCCTTTTTTTTCTTTCTTTTTTTTAGGAGTACTCTTGAATGTACTATACAGTAGGTTCTCAGTGCCCTAAGATCCCAATCCCAGATCGAGTTCCAATCGCAGAATTGTTCTCAAGCGAATGGCTTTTACTCAACCTCAATTCATTCAGTTAGGACCTCCCTTTATGTATGTCATTTCTATCCTTGCCAGCGTGAGGAGTCAGATCGGATTCTAGCACTTGCATGGAATCTGGGAGAGTGGCTATTTGCAGCCTCTCTTGGCATGAGCACTAGCATCTTGCTAACATCGGCTTTTTCCTCCGACTAGAAGGGGATCTTGTTCACGGCGGATTCAGATTTAAACGCCCTAATAGTTGATGATCCATCAAATGTTTCCGTGAATGATGAGTATACTGGAGAGCGTAAAACACTGTCCAGTCGTAGTAATTCTCTCGATGTTGACATGTAGAAGAACTGAAGCCACTGCATAGATCAGTTGATTGCTGTCTATTATACCAAGTCAAAGAAGTGATTATGGTTTTAAACGTTTGAGACCCAAGAAACACTGAAATAATTTATTTGTAGTTTTATAAAAGCTTTATTTTGTACTCCATAATTATGAGGGTTTCCAAATTCGTACAATTTAATAACAAATAATCCTAATAGTTTTAGGAACTTACAGTCTAAAAAACAAGGAGTGTGGTTAAATATGAAAGTGTCAATAAGAAAAAATAATACCTGAAATCTACTGTAGATATAACAAAATGGCAATAGCAAGAGTAAGAAGAAGACCTACAGAAAATCGAAAGATAAAAATAGATCATGGGGAACATTAAGACAAATATTGGTAGTTCCATAATACATATGACAAACTAAGAAAATCATTGTAACTGTACGTAACACAAAATTATTGTAATACCCAACAGGCCTACGAAATTCGCTAGAAGAATGTTCAGAATGAATGGAAGTGAATCATCAATGGTATAAAGATCTGAAGATAATCTACACAAAACAGAAGAAATCGTGAAACATAAAATTCATATTATCATTATCTGCTATTATTCCCTGAAGACATCTTATTCTAACCTGTTCAGTATTCTCCCACCAGGCCACCAGGGGTCTGATCAAAGAATTGGACAGGTGCATTCATAAGCTTGTTGAGCAATTTATTGTGTACCTTAGTTGCAGCTTGTAATAATTAAATAATTAAGCTATAACATGCCATAATTAAATAATTAAGCTATAACGGTTATAACGGTTATTTATTAATAGAAAAATATAATTTATAAAATGATGATTTGACTGCTTTGTACGGGTTAAATCAAATAATACTTAAATTATAATATAACAATTTTTACTGTTAAATGTCCCATCTTAAAATTTAAAAGTTATATTTATTTTAAAATCAAATTGTCTCAAATTTAAAAGATAAGGAATAAAATACAATTTAAAATTAAGAAGTTAACAAGAATTTTATAATTAGGATAAAGAATCAAAGCTGTAATTTACATTTTTATTATCTGTCAAAATATTGTGATGAATACTATGTTTTAAACTTTTATTTCCACATTCTGTCACATTTAAAAAATATAACCAATAATAACATACAAGGGTATTAAAAAGCAGCATAGTATCAAAGCCAAATTCACCAAACAAAAAGCTAGCAAATTTGGACATGATAAAAACAGACTGTTTTCTCCTAAACATCACGTAAATTCATTTTTTCCATCTCCATTATTCCTTTATATTTTATCTTCGAATTATACTGCCAACAATGCTCTTAGTGTAACAAAAATTTCCATCATGAAAGCCTAAAACTCCTTAAAGGTAAATAAAAATCCATCAAGAAAATCCATAAAAAATAGATTATTACTGTCTAAAACATTGAACCATATTACCAAGATCATAAAAAATCACCACTACACATAAGTTTAAGATATGAAACTGTAATTTATGCAGAATAGGTTGAAAATATTACTCGATCAAGAATAATTAACTTACACGAGGAAGCTTGCAATCAGAGAAATTGGAACCCATCTTTGTTCATCCATGTTGAACCTTAAATACTCATCCCTCACTAAATTAGCATCACTGCATAAACAAAACAGCATTGAAGATAAAATTCAACAGCAAAGATTTGTTGGGAAACACAACAGTAAATAACGAAGAACAGACAATAATTTACTTGAAGTAATAATCAATTTGGTTGACTATTGTATCGGCGAGAGAGGTTTGGCAACCTGAAAGAACATTGCAGGAGGAGGTGCATGTGTTAAAAACGGCATGCCCCCAAAGGGTTCAAATTGTAGTGTTGGGAAATAATAGAATTCTATGAAGGAAGAGATGGTGCATTTTCCCGGAATTAAGTCGGCTGGTGCAGGTGGCTTTCCATAAACAAATTCAAAGTGAGACATGAAGATTTATCATTTTTAGTTTTCAAACCCATTCAAAATCTTTGAAAATATTAAACTAATTTCAAGTTTTCTGAACATTTCTACAAAATTAGAACTTCTAATTACTTAGATTTGAAACACTAATCTAAAATGTTGCCCCGACAATCATGCAAAATATACACAAATTATAATCAGGGAAAAAAATCTTGCAATAATTTCTTTACATTTTTTTTGGAACTCTTTCTTTGAATAAACTGTTCGGATAGCGTCATCCGATATTGAGGGCTCCAGAAGAACTCAAAGATCCTGCATTATCCGATATTGAGGGCTCCAGAAGAACTCAAAGATCCTGCATCCATGGTTACGAGAAGAAAACAAGAACAAAAACCGAAAAGAATAGGAAACAATATAAATAACAGCGCAACTGAATTAGCATCACTGCATAAACAAAAGAACATTGAAGATAAAATTCAACTGCAAAGATTTGTTGGGAAACACTACAGTAAATAACGAAGAACAAACAATAATTTACTTGAAATAATAATCAATTGAAGTAATAATCAATTTGGTTGACTATTGTATTGGCGAGAGAGGTTTGGCAACCTGAAAGAACATTGCAGGAGGAGGTGCATGTGTTAAAAACGGCATGCCCCCAAAGGGTTCAAATTGTAGTGTTGGGAAATAATAGAGGAAGAGATGGTGCATTTTCCCGGAATTAAGTCAGCTGGTGCAGGTGGCTTTCCATAAACAAATTCAAAGTAAGACATGAAGATTTATCATCTTTAGTTTTCAAAGCCATTCAAAATCTTTGAAAATATTAAACTAATTTCAAGTTTTCTGAACATTTCTACAAAATTAGAACTTCTAATTACTTAGATTTTAAACACTAATCTAAAATGTTGCCCCGACAATCATGCAAAATATACACAAATTATAATCAGGGAAAAAAATCTTGCCATAATTTCTTTACATTTTTTTGGGAACTCTTTCTTTGAATAAACTGTTCTCGAAGAGGATAGCGTCATCCGATCTTTGAGGGCTCCAGAAGAACTCAAAGATCCTGCATCCATGGTTACGAGAAGAAAACAAGAACAGAAACGAAAAGAATAGGAAACAATATAAATAACAGCGCAACTGAAAAGAAAATAAAGCACAAGCAAAATATTATTAGACGAAGAGAAATCAGACAGCAGGAACAGAGAGGGCCAAAGCTCCGGTGCTTGAAAATTAACAGAAAGAGAGAGAAAGAGATTTGAATGGAAACTATTTGAAATGAGATTGTATAAAGTAGAAATGCTGACTGAAAGATCAAAATTAAGGGTTTGAAGATCAGATGAAAATTAAGGGGATTTGAATATCAGAAAACAAGGGTTATTTTAACAACGACAGACTATTATAAAATGTATTGACCAAATTATCCTTTGATCGAATAATAATTAGGTTTGAATTGAAAAATTAAAATATTATCTATAAACTCTTACAAAATATAAATAATCATAATATATATATATATATATATAATAATATAAATAAATATTTTCGTCAAACATAAAAATAATTATATTATTTATTTCTTAATGAAGATATTAAAAATAAAAAATAGTCAATAATAATTACATCCATGCATGCTCGAATTAGTTGGTATACATCGGATGTGCAGATCGAAAATAAATAATAATATAAAATACAATAAATTTTAAATTCAATGAAAAAGTTATTGTCAAATTATATAATAATAATAATAATAATAATAATCTATTAAAAAAAACTATAGTAAAAATAGATATAAATTATAACCATAAAGTATGAGAGTGTTACTAATTACAACAATTTAAATAAAACATAATTATTAATTGTTCTGAGATTAATATTTTATATATGACTAATTGTTATCTAATTTAAAAAATTAATATTTCAAAAATATTATATTATTAACCACCATAATTATTATTACTATTAATATTATTTTTATTATTCACCATTCTTATTATTATTATTTGTTGTTATTACTATTATTATTATAAAATATAATTATTTTATTTTTACATTATAATTATTACTAATTATAACTATAATTATTATTATTATTATTATTATTATCTATAATTATATTATCGTTATTGATTATTATTATGTTCATTATTATTATCGACTATAAATATTATTATCATTAATAACAACTATAATTATTTTTATTACCTTATTATTATTATTATTATTATTAATAAATATAATTATTATAATAGTTATTATTATTTATTTTTTTATTATGATTTGATATGTATTTTATTTTAAAACTATAAATATCATATATTTTTATTTTTTACATACTTTTAGGATAAAATAAATTTTATTTTATTTTTAATTATCTTTTTAGAATTTTTCTCAAATTAAATTAGACACATTTTGTATTTTTGAATATATTTTAATTTTTAAATATATTTACAGTACTTTATTTTATTTATCTAATAATTTTATGAATATGTGATCAAATCGTATTTTATTATAAATTTATTTTATGAAAAGAAGTTTTTTTTTTAAGGTTTTAATATCTTTTGCTTTTGGTTACTGTTATTTATTTTTTTAATATTTATTGTATTTATTATAATAATTGGACATTGATATTGCTTATAAATTGTAGTTTTTACATATCAAATCTCTTACAAATAAAAAATAACAAATAATATATTAAAAGTAAATTTTCTACAATGAGAAAATAAATTATTAAAAAAATTTCTAAAAGATAAATATGATTTATCATTAACAAAACAAAAAGAAAGATGTTCAACTTTACACCTTAGACCTTAAACTTTACACAATAAACCTTAAATTATCTTAAAATCTTAACTTACTAAAAAATTATAGTTTTTAAAGTCCTAGTACTTGATCTCAACCCTTAAAACTCCTTAAAATCATCGACACTCATCTTCATTATATTTACTGAATTATTTTTAAATTGGTCAAACCAGAATGCACTTCCAAATCCAATAATATATACCAAAATATGAAAAACATTGTACTAAATTTTGACCCTCATCATATTTCCAATTTATCTTTCTATTGTTTCTACATCAAATGTTATCGAACATGATATTATCATTCTATAATATTCTTTCTCCAACTTTTTTCTTTCTAAATAACATATATATTAACGTAATCTTGATAATCCATTTTTTATTTATTTATTTTTCATTATGAACATCCTCTATTTTTTGCATCGACAATTATGAGAGAAGATGTCAATTTGGTCCCTAGTCCATTGGCTAGCACTGATCCACTCTTCATTAAGTTTCCTTTTAGGAGGGTCCCAAATGAGGGGCCAAAAAAAGCTCAAGTCCAAAGCCCCTCTCCAGTGGGTTAGGGTCAAGGTTAAAGTGGGTTAGACCCCCAAAAATACTACATTAAGCCAGAGTGAAAGATCAAGTCGAGCGATCCGGACAAGTTCGAAGACCCAAACAAGTCCGACGAGCCCAAAGACTTGGACGGGCCCGAAGACCCGAACAGGTTCGACGACAAGGACGGGCTAGACGACCAGGACGAGCCGGACGGGCCTGAAGACCAAGACGTGTTCGACGATCCGGACAAGCACGATGACGTCGGGCCCGTCAAGGTCATTCTTGTCGTCGGGTTCGTCCACGTCATCCGCGTCGTCGGGCCCATTTGAGTTGTTCGGGTCATCGGGATCGTCCGGGTCCTCGAGGCCAACCAAGTTATTTGGCCCGTCCAGATCATATGTTCAGTCTGAGTCGTCGGGTTCGTCCCGGTCATTAGGATCGTCCGGGTTGTCGATATTATCTTTGTCGGACCTGTCCGAATCGTTGACCTTGCCTGAAACATTGGCCCGCTTGGCCAATTCGGTTCATGAGGCATGTCTAAGTCACCGAAAAGTTTAATGATATATTTTAAAAAATAATATATTTTTCATGTTGAAGATGAAAATCTATGGATTAACCCTCACCCACATTATTTTTGTGGAGTTTTTAATCCTATAAATTTTGTTATAGAAACTTTTTTTCAATATAGACTTTTTTGTCTTAACCCACAAAAGACCAAGACCATGCTCTGGGCTGGGCCGAATTGAAACAATTTTTAGTATTCATTTGAAAACATTTTTCATTAATATTTTATTTATTATTTATTTATAACACACAAAACCATTAACCGGTCAATCATATCATAATTCATGCTACCACTATTCTGTTGCTTCACGGGCCCAATTTTTGCTAAAACATTACTTAAATATAATAGGATAATTTTCACGGTTCCCATCTTAAAATTAAAAATTATATTTATTTTAAAACCAAATTGACTCAAATTTAAAAGATAAGGAATAAAATACAATTTAAAATATCGAAGTTAACTAGAATTTTATAATTTGGATAAAGAATCAAAACTATAATTTACCTTTTTATTATCTGTCAAAATATTGTAATGAATATTAAGTTTTAAGCTTTTATTTCCATCGTGTGTCAAATTTCTAAAATATTATTCAAACATTATGTTGATTGTGAATGGTTGAATAATTAGATTGTATTTATATTTTATAGGTAAAGAGCAAACAATTAAAATGGAATGAAAACTTTCTGAAGTTATTGATAATTTAATTTAAAGTTAATGATTAAGAAAATATTATTTAATTATAAGTTAAAATTATTTTATTTACTAATTTCCTTTTTTAAAACAGACTAGAATTACCTATTTTAAAACCTGACTATAATTAGAATTTGATGAAAACTTGTTTGAAGTTACTGTTGTTCTAAATTAAAGTTAATGATTAAAAAAATATTATTTAATTATAAGTTAAGATTATTTTATTTATTAATATTAACCAATTTTGTCACCAAATTTATCTTTTATATAAAATTTATAATAATATGAATTTTAATGTATTATATAAAATATTTAATTAAAAATATGAATTTTAATATAAAAATTAAATTTAACCGTCACCGTTCATGACCTTTAATGATTTAAACGATGTCAGAAAAAAAGAACTTAATTTATTAAAATTGACGAAAATTAAAATTTATTTGAACATAAAAACAAAATTAGAACTAATTTAGCAAATTGACAAAAATTAGAATAAAAAAATATTAAAAAAAAAGTAATATATACATCATGCTTGTTTCAGGTGATAACTTTTGAATTGGGTCAAACCTAAAAATCTTTTGAAGATTTTTATTCCCGCATGCACACATGGTTCTCTCGTTTGCTGTTATATTTATAGGCTTTGAAAAAACTGTTAATATTATTTTTAAATTAAGCAAATTTATTTACCTTCAATTAAAAAAACTAAAATAAAATGAGTACAGAAATTCAAATTTTATTTTGGTGGAATCCTTCCCTTTAATCACCCTTAATAATTTGCCACTTACATTAACAAAGAGATACATACAGAATAGAAACTAAGCATTTTTCACATTTGAAAAGACCACTGATACAATAAGTATACATAGTAAAAAAAAAGAAAAGAAAAGTGTAGTTTACACTTCAAATCAAGCAATAGAGAGAAAACAAAATTGACAGAACAAGAAAAAAGCACAATAACAGCGTGAAGAAGAAAGAAGAAAAAGAAGGGGAGTTGATATTTATACATGCATGTGTGACTTAAACAATAGTATTTTGAATTTTGGTGTGACCCGAAGGAAAAGTTGAGTCCTGTTTCACGATTTGGTGTATCTGTCTCTGTTGAAGCATCTGAAGGTTCATTCGAGAGTATGATTCAACACCATATTTAATGCTTGTTCCTCACTACTTGACCAAGTACAACATGTATCTTGGATAAATACACCCAAACCTTGAACAGAATCAGGCTGTTCACTTAGGAATGATTATGGACAGGAATTTGTGTCTCCAACTTTAAATTTATGTTCAGGACAAGCGAGAAACCTACTCAACCGTCCAGAAGATATGATGGCCTGCAGTGACATTAATAGAAACTATTCATCCCAATGCATGTACAAATCAAATATTTTCATAAAAACTATGGAATATAGGAGACTCACATCAATCAATCCATTAATTACCTAAGGGAATGAATTTAGTGGTGAAATAAGGGGTTGAACAATGCAAGACAAGTGAAAACCTGCAAAGAGGTTTTTTACTGTATTAGATTTCTTAACATTGACAGAAAATAATTAAGTGCAAAATAAAGAAGAAAAACTAATCAGTAAGGTTAGGTGAAATAAATTTGAAAATACCATTGCAGCATCAAGTTGATGTCCCATCAGTGCGTAGAGTCCAAATGTGAAAAGGGAGAAGAGTGTTGGTGTTGTAGCCAAAAGAAAACACACCTCGCATCCAAGTACTTTCTAGTCTATAAAAGTGGATGAAACACACCACGCATCCAAGTACTTTCAACTTTTCCCTCTTTCCTCAACTCAACATCAACTATCTCCTCTGCTCCCTCCAGAGCACGCACAGCCCGCACAACCCGCATAGCTCACACAAAACACAAAACACAACTTACACAACACAATATATAAAATAAAAATATATCACAACACACAACACACAACAAAACAAACCACAACAAAAGCACAAAGCAAAAAATCCAAATCACAAAACACAAAAGATACAACACAACAAAACAACACAGAAGAAAAGTACTGAGCACACAACTCACAAGAAAAGTATAAAGTGCACAACACACAAGACACAAGAAAAACACAACACACAACACATAACATACAAAACAAAAATACACCACAACACTCCAAGCACAACAATAGAGGATTAATTATGATTAGTTTTTCTTTCAATAATTGCAAACTCAACAATTCTGAGGGTTCAGTAATCAATAAATAAGGTGAGATAGGACAACCTGAAAGAGCATTGAACAAGCAATAAGATCCCACACTTTCAAGTTCCTTATCACCAGACGGATAATCAACAGAAGGATTAGTTGGAGGGGTCCCAGAGTGCTTCAAAGCAGCTTAAAAGGCAATGAAACATCAGGTCAAAGATTACAAACCAAACATATCATCTTAAGTACAACTAGTCATCAAGAGTTAGAGAACAAAACCAATACAATCATTAATCACCTGGAACAATTTCATAAACTGTTGCCACGCTGTGTGAAGAAAATAATATTTATCTACATACAAATACGATTGAATAATAAGCAATCAAATATGTTAAACTCTACACAAAACTGGATTAAAAGTTTACTCTATAAACCAAATTTGTCCTAAAAGCAAGAAATTAGGCATTAAAAAACAAAAAAAAAATATACCAACTAACTAAAACTGGACTAAAATATCTACTCACAGTTCTGCATAGAAAAACCAATCTACCTTCCTAGTTCAAAGCTGTAAATGACAACACAATATATAAAATAAAAATATATCACAACACACAACACACAACAAAACAAACCACAACAAAAGCACAAAGCAAAAAATCCAAATCACAAAACACAAAAGATACAACACAACAAAACAACACACAAGAAAAGTACAGAAAACACAACTCACAAGAAAAGTATAAAGCGCACAACACACAAGACACAAGAAAAACACAACACACAACACATAACATACAAAACAAAAACACACCACAACACCCAAGCACAACAATAGAGGATTAATTATGATTAGTTTTTCTTTCAATAATTGCAAACTCAACAATTCTGAGGGTTCAGTAATCAATAAATAAGGTGAGATAGGACAACCTGAAAGAGCATTGAACAAGCAATAAGATCCCACACTTTCAAGTTCCTTATCAACAACCGCTCATTGGAGCCCAGTTCCCACAAAGCAATGTCCCCCACATTCGTGCCAACAAACAGATTGAATCAAGAAAACAAAATTTAGTCAATTTCCAGCATGAATAGTTAATACATGTAACTAATAATGAGTTCTAAGATTATAACAATGTTTCAATAAATCAAACCAGCTTACCTCATATGATATTCCCATTAGTCTTGTTCTCTTAGAAACATGATCTGAATCACCAGACGGATAATCAACAGAAGGATTAGTTGGAGGGGTCCCAGAGTGCTTCAAAGCAGCTTAAAAGGCAATGAAACATCAGGTCAAAGATTACAAACCAAACATATCATCTTAAGTACAACTAGTCATCAAGAGTTAGAGAACAAAACCAATACAATCATTAATCACCTGGAACAATTTCATACACTGTTGCCACGCTGTGTGAAGAAAATAATATTTATCTACATACAAATACGATTGAATAATAAGCAATCAAATATGTTAAACTCTACACAAAACTGGATTAAAAGTTTACTCTATAAACCAAATTTGTCCTAAAAGCAAGAAATTAGGCATTAAAAAACAAAAAAAAAATATACCAACTAACTAAAACTGGACTAAAATATCTACTCACAGTTCTGCATAGAAAAACCATTCTACCTTCCTAGTTCAAAGCTGTAAATGACAAAAGAATAACTAATCTAAGTTTCAAGCATTCCACCCAGAGAAAAACAACTCAAATCAATAAAACCAAATAGCAAACGATCCAAATCAGCATCTAAACCAGAATTGACCTCACCAAGGCAGTGTTTACATCTCTTTCACTCAAGTGTTTCAGTCTAGGTGTTTAACTCTCAGCACATTATGCAAATTCACATTATCATAAACTTGGAAAGCTTCTAATCACACCAATCAAATTAGAAATGCACTCAAGATCAATAGGACTCTAACTGTCAGAGTTCGAAGAGAAACAATACAAGTTCTGAAAATGTAAATAACATGAATGCATCACACAATGAAAGAAAGTAAAGCTCAAATCTCACAGTAGGTAAAATCTTGTCAAAACTGGTTCAAAACTGACTTTTCATGTAAAAGCTATTCAATTCTATTGAAAGAAGTTGTAAAACTGACTAGAAACTATCAACTCAAATTAGAAACTCAAAAAGTCATTCACAATCAAGAACTAAGAAGTAGAGAAGTAACCATGCAAGATCTGTACAGCACTTGGAAACATATCTAAACAAGTTTAAGACTATAAAACAAAGCTAAGACAAGAGTCAATATCTAAAAACAACAAATAACTAAGAATATCACTAAGTAACAAAATAAACAAAAGCAAAAAAGAAGACAGGAAATTACCAACCTAGTTCTGCTGCTGTTAGTTACAAGGGCAAACAATTAAAGTGAAATGACTTGGATTCTCTTGAATCGGCCTGTGTTTGAATATCTACGGGCAATATGTACAAGTATACGTAGTTTAATTTAACGTTAAAACACACAAACAAAGTAAGAAAATACCTTGAATGCAATTATTTCATACGGTTCAGCTGCAACAGAAGGGACTGATATCTTTTATCAAAGGGTTGCACCCTCTATAAGAAAAAAAACGAAAATATTAAAACAAAGGCATATTTATTGACAACAATTTGAGAGAAAGCATTGAAAAAAATCACTAGAACTGACAAACAATTTATCAAACAATGTTAAAAAGGAGCGAATTATGCATAGATATAAAGACTAACCTGTTCGTAGGAGGACATAAACAGATACCTCGGCTTGGCAAGGTCTACGAAATTGCAATCTAACTATCGTAAAAAGTTTCTAACGACAAAATATGACTAAAACACAGTTCAAACTACCAACACCGGTTACAACAAAAAATCTAAGTACCTAAAACGTAAAATAAACTTAGAAAAGGCTAAAATTGCAAAATCTGATAACTGAATTAAACTATTGTATAAAACTGCGATTCAATATAAAACACACACCACAAAAACACACAACCCAAAACACACACACACACACACACCACAAAACACATACACACACAACACAAAAACACACACAACACAAATCATATACAAAAAACACAACACCCCACACAAAAGACAATATAAATAAAAAACATCCAACATCCTCACACAACCACAAAAACATACCAAACACATAACACACAACACAAAAATATAAAAAACACACAACACAAAACACAATGCCCTACACAAAAGATAATATAAATCCAAAACACCCAACACCGGACAACCACAAAAATAACTAAAAAACACACGAGCACAAAAACACTTAACACAACCACAAAAACATCAAACACAACACAAAATAATACAAACACGCACAACACAAAACACAACAAAACACACCCCCCAAATCACAACAAAACACATACAACACAAAACACAAAAAACACCAAACACACCACAAAAACACACAACCCAAAACACACAACACAAAAAACACACACACAAAACACACCAAACATAAAAAACACACACACTACATAAAACACAACACCCCACAAAAAATACAATATAAATAAAAAACATTCAACACCCCACACAACCACAAAAACAAATAAAAAAACACACATGCACAAAAACACTGAACAAAACAATACAAACACGCACAACACAAAATACAACAAAACACACACTTCAAATCACAGCAAAACACACAACACAAAACATACACAACACGAAAAAAACACACACACATAACACACAACATAAACACAAAAAAAAATACACAACACAAAACACAACACCCCACACAAAAGACAATATAAATAAAAAACAACCAACACCCCACAACCACAAAAACAAATAAAAACACACAAGCACTAAAACAATTAACACAACCACAAAAACACCTAACACAACAACACAAACATGCACAAAACAAAACACAACACAAACACGCACAACACAAAACACAACTAAACACACACACCCCAAATCACAACACCCCAAAACAGAACACACACCAAACCCAAAACACATACACACATAACACAACACAAACACACACACACACACAACACAAATCACATACAAAAGACACAACACCCCACACAAAAGACAATATTTAACACCCCCACACAACTTCAAAAAAAAAAATACAAAAGCACAAAATCAGTCAACAAACCCAGAAAAACACCGAACACAACAACACAAAACACAACAAAAAACACACGTCCAAATCACAACACAAAAACACAAAAAACATCAAACACACCACATAACACAAACACACACCACATAAATAAAAAACATTCAACATCCCACAAAACCACTAAAACAAATAAAAAAACACACAACACAAAAACATAAAAAACACACAACACAAAAACATAAAAAATACACAACACAAAACACAACACCCCACATAAATAAAAAACACTCAACATCCCACAAAACCACTAAAACAAATAAAAAAACACACACACGACACACCAAACACATAACACAACACAAAAACATAAAAAACACAACACCCCACACAAAAGACAATATAAATCAAAAACATTGAACACCCCACAAAACCACTAAAACAAATAAAAAAACTCACATACACAAAAACAATGAACACAACAACACGAAACAACACAAACACCCCAAATCACAACAAAACACAAAACACTGAACACACACCACAAAACGCACAAAAACACACACCACAAAAACACAACCCAAAACACACAGAACATACACAACACACCAAACAACACACACATAACACAACACACAACAACACACAAAAAATAATATAAATCAAAATCAATCAACACCCCACACAACCACAAAAACAAATAAAAAATACACAAGTCATAAAAACAATTAACACAATCACAAAAACACCAAACACACACAAAACAAAACACAACACACACACCCCAAAACACAACACAAAAACACCAAATACAAAACACACAAACACACACACACACCATAAAACACATCACAAAAAAACACACACAAAACACACAACTTACACAATACAAAAAAAACACATAAGCACAAAAACAATTAATATAACCACAAAAACATCGAACACAACAAAACAAAACAACACAACCACGCACAAAACACAACACAAAAAAGCACACACACCACTAAAACACAACCCAAAACACACACATACACACCACAAAACATAACACAAAACATACACAACACAAAAAACAAACAGACAACACAAGCACACACACAACACAAATCACATACAATATCCAACACCCCCTCCCACAACCACAAAAACAAATAAGAAAACACAAAAGCACAAAATCAGTCAACAAATCCACTAAAACACCACACACAATAACACAAAACACACACATCCCAAATCACAAAACATACACAACACCAAAAACACACACACACACACAACACACCAAACACTTAACACAACACAAAAACATAAAAAACACACACACAACACCACACACAAAAGAAAATATAAATAAAAAACATCCAATACCCCAAAAACCACAAAAACAAATAAAAAAAGTCACATGAACAAAAACAATCAACATAACCACAAAAACACTTAACACAACAACACGAAAACACACAAACATCCCAAATCACAACAAAACACATACAAGACAAAACACAAAAACAGTGATCACACACCACAAAACACACACACACACACACACACACACACCACAAAACACAACACAAAACACAAAACATACACAACACACACAAAAAACACAACACACCACACAAAACAATATAAATCAAAAACAATCAACACCCAACACAACCACAAAAACAAATAAAAAAACACACAAGTCATAAAAACAATTAACACAACTAAAAAAACACCGAACACAACAACACAAACACACACAAAACAAAACATAACACAAACATGGACAACACAAAACACACACCCCAAGTCACAATAAAACACACACCCCAAAACACAAAACACACACCACAAAAACACACTAAACACACACCTACCATAAAACATACACAACACAAAAAAAAAAAGACACACACAAACAACACACCAAACACATACCACACAACACAAACACAAAAAACACACAACACAAAACAACAACACCTAACACAACCACAAAAACAAATAAAAAACACAAAAACACAAACAATTAACACAACCACAAAAACACCGAACACAACAACAAAACACAAACACGCACAACACAAAACACACACACCCCAAATCAAAATACCTCAAAACACAAAAAACACCAAACACAACACAAATCACACAAAAACACAAACCACAGAAACACCAACACACCACAAAATACAACACAAAACAGAAAACATACACATAACAACAATCATACACACAACACAAAAAACACACGCACAACACAAAACACAACACCTCACACAAAAGACAATATAAATCAAAAGCATCCAACATCCCGAACAACCACAAAAACACCGAACACAACTACAAAAACACCGAACACAACAACACAAACACCCCAAATCACAACAAAACACAAAAAACACCAAACACACACCACATAACACAACCCAAAACACACACACACACACACAAAACACAACACAAAAACACAAAACGCACACAACACCCCACACAATAGACAATATAAATAAAAAATAACCAACACCCCACACAACCACAAAAACAAATAAAAAAACACACAAGCACAAAAACAATTAACACAACCACAAAAACACTGAATACAACAACACAAAACACGCACAACATAAAACACACACCCCCCAAATCACAACACCCCAAAAAACAAAACACAAATCACACAAAAACACACACCACTAAAACACAACCCAAAACACACACCACAAAACACAACACAAAACATACACAACACAAAAAACACACACACAACACAAATCACATACAAAAAACATAACAATTCACACAAACACACAACACACCAAACACATAACACACAATACAAAAACAACACGCCACACAAAAGACAATATAAATAAAAAATAACCAACACCCCACACAATCACAAACACAAATAAAAAAACACACAAGCACAAAAACAATTAACCCAACAACAAAAACACCGAACACAACAACAGTAATTAACACAAACACGTACAAAACAAAACACAACACAAACACACACAACATAAAACACAAATATCCCAAATCACAACAAAACATATACAACACAAAACACAAAAACACCAAACACACCACAAAAACACACAACCCAAAACACACACACCACAAAGCATACACAACACAAAACACACACACACACACACAACACAGCAAACACATAACACACAACATAAAAAACATAAAAAACACACACACAACACAAAACACAACACCCCACATAACCACAAAAACAAAATAAAAAAACACAAGCACAAAAACAGTTAACACAACCAAAAAACACATAACACAACAATACAAAACAATACAAACACACACAACACAAAACACACAAACCACAAATCACACACGCACACACACTATAAAACACACAAAACCCAAAACTCACAACGCACAAAACACACACAGGCACAAACACATTACAGAACACAACAAAATCACACAAAACACAAAACACACATCACATACAACAAAAAACACACAGCACATACAAATTAAAACATGCAACAAAACACACAACACAACCACAAAAATACAAACACGCAAAACCATAAAAACACACAAAACACAAAACAATGCGTACAACACACAAAACACATAACACAAAACATATCAAACATAACACAACACATAATACAAAGCACAAAACAGAGATGGATCGCACCACCAAACTTTAAAGAATGAGCTCAATTCCAAACAAATCAACTAATTGTCAAATAACTAGAATCCAACCTCACATGAAGAGAAGAAACCGAAACCCCTAAATTTAAGTAAATACAACGACATCTTTAGGCTAAAAAAATAAAATTAAATTAAAAGCTACCCATCTAATTCAACCCACAATCCCCGGCTTTTTCTCAAGTCATAATTAAACTCCTTTGAACAATTTGCAACAGTATCAAAACCACAAAAAACGCATTCAAAGATATAATCATAAACATCCGTACAAAAGGAAGCCCCAGAAATTAATAAAAGTGGAAAGAAATTTAAAGAACAAGGAATCTGCACAAAAGTAAGACCCAGAAATTAACAAAAGTGGAAAGAAAGTTAAAGAACAAGGAATCTGCACAAAAATAAGACCCAGAAATTAACAAAAGTGGAAAGAAATTTAAAGAACAAGGATGAAAGATGAGACCCATTAACAAAAGTGGAAAGAAATTTAAAGAACAAGGATGAAAGATGAGACCCTGGACCTCGACCCCACAATAAAATAAGAACTCACCTGCACTTCGACGACAGTGGAAGCATACCGAGAAGCTGCACGGACTTCACCAGACAGTGCTATATGATGCTTCTTCATATCCTAATGCATGAACAATAAAACCCCGGTAAAATAAAGTTTGCGAAAGATTAACAGAATGCGAGCGAACAGTAAATCCAGAAATTTAAGGAAAAGAAAGAAACAGAATTCAATGTAGATTTTAAAGATTTACCTGAATTTTAGTGTCGAGATCAAGTATTTTCTTCAATATGGGAAGTGTTTGACCCTTATCCGGAGAAACTTGGTGGATTCCCTGTGACATAGTGTTTTCATCCACGGAGTCTGTTTCTCGTTCACTTGCTTCGATACATCATCTGTCGAAATTCCACAAATCAAAATTAACAATGTATCTTTGGCTGAAATTAAGATCATTATTTTCTTTTGGTCGATCCAAATCGAAAAGGAAAATTGAATAGAGAGTAGAGAATAGAAAAGGAACCTGACTCAGAAGGAACGTAGTCAAAGAACAAAGCGGTGGAATTTTCAGCGAGCATTTGGATTTGAATGGATTGATCTGCAAGAACGGGTGCTTTGTGTTAAAGAAGAAGTGGTTAATTCAATTGGTTAGTAGAGAGAAAGTGAGATTACCGTTCATGGTTCTCCATTTCCAAGATCCAACTTCTTGACCAATAAAGCAAGAGAGCAATGGAGCGCAACAGAGAGCAGTGGAGCGCAACAGAGAGCAGTGGAGCGCAAAAGAGTAACGTTCTTTTCTTTCTGAGATTTAGCAATTGAGCGAAGAGAGGAATAGAGTACTGTTTTCCAAGAGAGCAATGGAGCACAAAAGAGTAACGTTCTTTTCTTTCTGAGATTTAGCAATTGAGCGAAG
Source organism: Vigna unguiculata (assembly GCF_037176805.1). Taxonomy (NCBI): domain Eukaryota; kingdom Viridiplantae; phylum Streptophyta; class Magnoliopsida; order Fabales; family Fabaceae; genus Vigna; species Vigna unguiculata. The sequence continues at coordinate 54,924,320 of NC_140796.1, forward strand.
AGAGGAATAGAGTACTGTTTTGAAATCACAACGGCTAAATGCTAATATCAAATTCTCAAAAGCGTCTTCTATTTTGGGCCTTGGGATGGGCAACCCAAATTTGAAAGCCCAATCTTTTCGTGAGAATGGACTAGGCTGCTTTGATTAAACAACTATTAAAATATACTAGAATTAAGAATATATATATATATATATATATATATATATATATATATATAAAAGCTGAAATCGTTTATATGATATATGACTTAAATTTTGTAGTGAAATCGTTACATTTATTATATTTATGAAGACTTTTTTCCTATGATGTAATATTTAAAAATCCCATTATATTGTATAAATACAACAATAAATTAACATTATTTGATAAATTAACCAAATATAGTGTAATTAAAAATGAAGGAATAAATCTATTATTTTCTAAAAGGTAATAAAAAAATAGAAAACGAGTAGAACAAAATGATTGATAAATTAACCAAATATAGTGTAGTTAGAAATGAAGGAATAAATCTATTATTTTCTAAAAGGTAATAAAAAAATAAAAAACTTGAGTAGAACAACTGGATTTATTTTTAATCCTAAAAATAAATTTATTTATTTTTTACATAATGTAATTTTTAAACAAAAATTAAAATTTACCGAATAAACTGAGAAAGAAGACTACCAGAGTGAAAATTCGATATACGTGACGGGTGGTAATCAAACTTTTGAATTTTTTTTTCTATTTATTTATTTATTTATTTATTGAAATGTATGAGTGTTTTTATTATTATTGTCATACATAGTTATTAAAAGTCCGGAACACCTAAATTTGTAACCCAACACAGGGAACTTTTGTTTTACTTAGCAACCTTTCTGAAGTTATATATATATATAATGCAGTTCATCAAAATTCACTCAATGGCCTATAAAAAAGCAATCATGTTTAGATGTATATTCGATTTTTATTCTATTATTTATTTTATGATAATTATACTAAAAATTATATTGAGTTGATTTTAGAAGTATAAAAGCCAAAACATATTAGGGATGACCACAATCAAGATAACTTTCTAACAATAACGCACAAGAATAGAAGAAAGATGACTTAAATAGAGCTTTTAAGGTTTGGACAATCATCACCTGAACCTTAAACTTATTATGCAGGAAAAACATATAAGTGAAATATAATATAATGAACTATATTAACTACAAGAGTTAAACTTACTTAATTATAGAGGTGAGCCCCAAGGATAATGCAAGTAAATGCCCATCCACATTCACTGAACCTGGAAGAAATAACAAAGATGGAACCAAATTTTTTTAAAGTTTTTTTGTTCCAATTGTTTGATATGCAAATAGAAGGAAATTATTTAAGAAAAAAAAAAGGAATGGCATCACCATCACCATAACCATGTTTATGTTAATATATTTGACAGATAGATATTTGCAATGTTTTAAATTGACATATAAAGTTGTGTATGAAGGAATGCGAAATAAAAGTATGGTGCCTAAAGGGAATAAAGTAACGAAGAAGCATATCAAATAAGAGATTAATAAAACAATTGGTACAAGTAAAAACTTTATTGCTCGTCGTAACACCTTGTTGAAGAAACTGGATCAGTTTATTTAGAAACAATGGCCCCGCAAAACCAAAACAACCATTAATCACCTGGAAGAATTTCTCATACACTTAGTAAATGCGTAAATAAATTGAAACCAGATAAAATAAAGCAAAGTCAGATTAAACTTTGGTTTATTTATGGCCAAAGAATTGGTATTTTAATATTGACATAGATATACTTCATAAAAGACATCCAAATACAAAACAAGGACATGATAAGGACTCATTATCATATGAAAACATCTTGTTGTGTTCCCTTGTAACTAATAAGTATATGTGTCAATTGTCATGGTGTTGATGTCATTAAAATTATGTAATAATCCTTGTAATCCTACTTAAGTGATCTTGTTTTTAAATTGACATGATAAACAATTCAGATTCTGTAACTTTAAAACATGTCAAGGTATCAATACCTTGGACCATGGAATGCCATATACAAACTATGAAAAATTCTCTACTTATTTAGAAATTGATAAGGATCGTATTTTTCTAATAAAGATGTCAAGGTACAAGTAAAACATGTTATGTCATGCAGGCTGTCATACTATGAGTATATTTTCTAGTGGCACAACCGAAATTTCTAGGTACATAAACAATCAGTTATCTATCACAACAGTAGTTGGGAAACTATACTATTTTGATTGATAGACCTTGAACTTGTTACAGAAATCAATGCATAATTCAAAACAAAAAGCATCTTCTGTACACATAAACTTACTGAGCTATTGGACAGACATTAAATTTCCTTTCATTTCAGGATAAAAAGGCTAGAACTTGCATCTCCACAGAAAAAGTAGAATCCCATGTTGGAATTGAAAATTCGAAAGTGTTGAAAAAGGTATAACTTGGACGAATTAGATTCCAGCAGTCCATAACAGTCATATAGTATAAATATTGCATATAAAGACTAGAGAATTACGCACAAACTTTGGTTTAGTATGTGGGAGGAAAACACGATTTCAAATTGAAAAATACCTTCATTAAACCCAGGCGGAGATATGACCATCCAGATGCACTACAGAGTGCTCTAAACAAAGATGGTTAGAGCCATTGTTACTCAGTTCATCTTGCCAGCAGGATAAAATCACATCATGACAGGAAGAAGGACCCATATCAGTCCGTAGTGGCAGCAGGTTATCAGAGTCTAATTGTTTTACCACACCATGATTCATTACTGGAGTTGTGAAGTTGAAATCAAATCCCAAAAGTTTCCATCATTTCCCTATATAGTAAGAATATTAAAACAAAAAACTAAAACTGTGACAGCAGATTCATTCAGAATTGAAACGTGCTCTATAAACAAAAATGTAATTTTCACATGCACTATGCCTGCTACTACAATCAAATCAACTCATTTTCATATTATGAATGGATGTGACAAGTAAAAGATTTTAAACAAATAGCTATCTTCTCGTCCTCAAATCTTATTGATATGCAATATATATCTTAAGTACCCTTGTTGAGTAAAGTTCTTCAACATGATACAAAGTTCTATTTATTATCATTACTATAAAATGACTTAGGGTGTGCCTTTTTTTTCTTTCTTTTTTTTAGGAGTACTCTTGAATGTACTATACAGTAGGTTCTCAGTGCCCTAAGATCCCAATCCCAGATCGAGTTCCAATCGCAGAATTGTTCTCAAGCGAATGGCTTTTACTCAACCTCAATTCATTCAGTTAGGACCTCCCTTTATGTATGTCATTTCTATCCTTGCCAGCGTGAGGAGTCAGATCGGATTCTAGCACTTGCATGGAATCTGGGAGAGTGGCTATTTGCAGCCTCTCTTGGCATGAGCACTAGCATCTTGCTAACATCGGCTTTTTCCTCCGACTAGAAGGGGATCTTGTTCACGGCGGATTCAGATTTAAACGCCCTAATAGTTGATGATCCATCAAATGTTTCCGTGAATGATGAGTATACTGGAGAGCGTAAAACACTGTCCAGTCGTAGTAATTCTCTCGATGTTGACATGTAGAAGAACTGAAGCCACTGCATAGATCAGTTGATTGCTGTCTATTATACCAAGTCAAAGAAGTGATTATGGTTTTAAACGTTTGAGACCCAAGAAACACTGAAATAATTTATTTGTAGTTTTATAAAAGCTTTATTTTGTACTCCATAATTATGAGGGTTTCCAAATTCGTACAATTTAATAACAAATAATCCTAATAGTTTTAGGAACTTACAGTCTAAAAAACAAGGAGTGTGGTTAAATATGAAAGTGTCAATAAGAAAAAATAATACCTGAAATCTACTGTAGATATAACAAAATGGCAATAGCAAGAGTAAGAAGAAGACCTACAGAAAATCGAAAGATAAAAATAGATCATGGGGAACATTAAGACAAATATTGGTAGTTCCATAATACATATGACAAACTAAGAAAATCATTGTAACTGTACGTAACACAAAATTATTGTAATACCCAACAGGCCTACGAAATTCGCTAGAAGAATGTTCAGAATGAATGGAAGTGAATCATCAATGGTATAAAGATCTGAAGATAATCTACACAAAACAGAAGAAATCGTGAAACATAAAATTCATATTATCATTATCTGCTATTATTCCCTGAAGACATCTTATTCTAACCTGTTCAGTATTCTCCCACCAGGCCACCAGGGGTCTGATCAAAGAATTGGACAGGTGCATTCATAAGCTTGTTGAGCAATTTATTGTGTACCTTAGTTGCAGCTTGTAATAATTAAATAATTAAGCTATAACATGCCATAATTAAATAATTAAGCTATAACGGTTATAACGGTTATTTATTAATAGAAAAATATAATTTATAAAATGATGATTTGACTGCTTTGTACGGGTTAAATCAAATAATACTTAAATTATAATATAACAATTTTTACTGTTAAATGTCCCATCTTAAAATTTAAAAGTTATATTTATTTTAAAATCAAATTGTCTCAAATTTAAAAGATAAGGAATAAAATACAATTTAAAATTAAGAAGTTAACAAGAATTTTATAATTAGGATAAAGAATCAAAGCTGTAATTTACATTTTTATTATCTGTCAAAATATTGTGATGAATACTATGTTTTAAACTTTTATTTCCACATTCTGTCACATTTAAAAAATATAACCAATAATAACATACAAGGGTATTAAAAAGCAGCATAGTATCAAAGCCAAATTCACCAAACAAAAAGCTAGCAAATTTGGACATGATAAAAACAGACTGTTTTCTCCTAAACATCACGTAAATTCATTTTTTCCATCTCCATTATTCCTTTATATTTTATCTTCGAATTATACTGCCAACAATGCTCTTAGTGTAACAAAAATTTCCATCATGAAAGCCTAAAACTCCTTAAAGGTAAATAAAAATCCATCAAGAAAATCCATAAAAAATAGATTATTACTGTCTAAAACATTGAACCATATTACCAAGATCATAAAAAATCACCACTACACATAAGTTTAAGATATGAAACTGTAATTTATGCAGAATAGGTTGAAAATATTACTCGATCAAGAATAATTAACTTACACGAGGAAGCTTGCAATCAGAGAAATTGGAACCCATCTTTGTTCATCCATGTTGAACCTTAAATACTCATCCCTCACTAAATTAGCATCACTGCATAAACAAAACAGCATTGAAGATAAAATTCAACAGCAAAGATTTGTTGGGAAACACAACAGTAAATAACGAAGAACAGACAATAATTTACTTGAAGTAATAATCAATTTGGTTGACTATTGTATCGGCGAGAGAGGTTTGGCAACCTGAAAGAACATTGCAGGAGGAGGTGCATGTGTTAAAAACGGCATGCCCCCAAAGGGTTCAAATTGTAGTGTTGGGAAATAATAGAATTCTATGAAGGAAGAGATGGTGCATTTTCCCGGAATTAAGTCGGCTGGTGCAGGTGGCTTTCCATAAACAAATTCAAAGTGAGACATGAAGATTTATCATTTTTAGTTTTCAAACCCATTCAAAATCTTTGAAAATATTAAACTAATTTCAAGTTTTCTGAACATTTCTACAAAATTAGAACTTCTAATTACTTAGATTTGAAACACTAATCTAAAATGTTGCCCCGACAATCATGCAAAATATACACAAATTATAATCAGGGAAAAAAATCTTGCAATAATTTCTTTACATTTTTTTTGGAACTCTTTCTTTGAATAAACTGTTCGGATAGCGTCATCCGATATTGAGGGCTCCAGAAGAACTCAAAGATCCTGCATTATCCGATATTGAGGGCTCCAGAAGAACTCAAAGATCCTGCATCCATGGTTACGAGAAGAAAACAAGAACAAAAACCGAAAAGAATAGGAAACAATATAAATAACAGCGCAACTGAATTAGCATCACTGCATAAACAAAAGAACATTGAAGATAAAATTCAACTGCAAAGATTTGTTGGGAAACACTACAGTAAATAACGAAGAACAAACAATAATTTACTTGAAATAATAATCAATTGAAGTAATAATCAATTTGGTTGACTATTGTATTGGCGAGAGAGGTTTGGCAACCTGAAAGAACATTGCAGGAGGAGGTGCATGTGTTAAAAACGGCATGCCCCCAAAGGGTTCAAATTGTAGTGTTGGGAAATAATAGAGGAAGAGATGGTGCATTTTCCCGGAATTAAGTCAGCTGGTGCAGGTGGCTTTCCATAAACAAATTCAAAGTAAGACATGAAGATTTATCATCTTTAGTTTTCAAAGCCATTCAAAATCTTTGAAAATATTAAACTAATTTCAAGTTTTCTGAACATTTCTACAAAATTAGAACTTCTAATTACTTAGATTTTAAACACTAATCTAAAATGTTGCCCCGACAATCATGCAAAATATACACAAATTATAATCAGGGAAAAAAATCTTGCCATAATTTCTTTACATTTTTTTGGGAACTCTTTCTTTGAATAAACTGTTCTCGAAGAGGATAGCGTCATCCGATCTTTGAGGGCTCCAGAAGAACTCAAAGATCCTGCATCCATGGTTACGAGAAGAAAACAAGAACAGAAACGAAAAGAATAGGAAACAATATAAATAACAGCGCAACTGAAAAGAAAATAAAGCACAAGCAAAATATTATTAGACGAAGAGAAATCAGACAGCAGGAACAGAGAGGGCCAAAGCTCCGGTGCTTGAAAATTAACAGAAAGAGAGAGAAAGAGATTTGAATGGAAACTATTTGAAATGAGATTGTATAAAGTAGAAATGCTGACTGAAAGATCAAAATTAAGGGTTTGAAGATCAGATGAAAATTAAGGGGATTTGAATATCAGAAAACAAGGGTTATTTTAACAACGACAGACTATTATAAAATGTATTGACCAAATTATCCTTTGATCGAATAATAATTAGGTTTGAATTGAAAAATTAAAATATTATCTATAAACTCTTACAAAATATAAATAATCATAATATATATATATATATATATAATAATATAAATAAATATTTTCGTCAAACATAAAAATAATTATATTATTTATTTCTTAATGAAGATATTAAAAATAAAAAATAGTCAATAATAATTACATCCATGCATGCTCGAATTAGTTGGTATACATCGGATGTGCAGATCGAAAATAAATAATAATATAAAATACAATAAATTTTAAATTCAATGAAAAAGTTATTGTCAAATTATATAATAATAATAATAATAATAATAATCTATTAAAAAAAACTATAGTAAAAATAGATATAAATTATAACCATAAAGTATGAGAGTGTTACTAATTACAACAATTTAAATAAAACATAATTATTAATTGTTCTGAGATTAATATTTTATATATGACTAATTGTTATCTAATTTAAAAAATTAATATTTCAAAAATATTATATTATTAACCACCATAATTATTATTACTATTAATATTATTTTTATTATTCACCATTCTTATTATTATTATTTGTTGTTATTACTATTATTATTATAAAATATAATTATTTTATTTTTACATTATAATTATTACTAATTATAACTATAATTATTATTATTATTATTATTATTATCTATAATTATATTATCGTTATTGATTATTATTATGTTCATTATTATTATCGACTATAAATATTATTATCATTAATAACAACTATAATTATTTTTATTACCTTATTATTATTATTATTATTATTAATAAATATAATTATTATAATAGTTATTATTATTTATTTTTTTATTATGATTTGATATGTATTTTATTTTAAAACTATAAATATCATATATTTTTATTTTTTACATACTTTTAGGATAAAATAAATTTTATTTTATTTTTAATTATCTTTTTAGAATTTTTCTCAAATTAAATTAGACACATTTTGTATTTTTGAATATATTTTAATTTTTAAATATATTTACAGTACTTTATTTTATTTATCTAATAATTTTATGAATATGTGATCAAATCGTATTTTATTATAAATTTATTTTATGAAAAGAAGTTTTTTTTTTAAGGTTTTAATATCTTTTGCTTTTGGTTACTGTTATTTATTTTTTTAATATTTATTGTATTTATTATAATAATTGGACATTGATATTGCTTATAAATTGTAGTTTTTACATATCAAATCTCTTACAAATAAAAAATAACAAATAATATATTAAAAGTAAATTTTCTACAATGAGAAAATAAATTATTAAAAAAATTTCTAAAAGATAAATATGATTTATCATTAACAAAACAAAAAGAAAGATGTTCAACTTTACACCTTAGACCTTAAACTTTACACAATAAACCTTAAATTATCTTAAAATCTTAACTTACTAAAAAATTATAGTTTTTAAAGTCCTAGTACTTGATCTCAACCCTTAAAACTCCTTAAAATCATCGACACTCATCTTCATTATATTTACTGAATTATTTTTAAATTGGTCAAACCAGAATGCACTTCCAAATCCAATAATATATACCAAAATATGAAAAACATTGTACTAAATTTTGACCCTCATCATATTTCCAATTTATCTTTCTATTGTTTCTACATCAAATGTTATCGAACATGATATTATCATTCTATAATATTCTTTCTCCAACTTTTTTCTTTCTAAATAACATATATATTAACGTAATCTTGATAATCCATTTTTTATTTATTTATTTTTCATTATGAACATCCTCTATTTTTTGCATCGACAATTATGAGAGAAGATGTCAATTTGGTCCCTAGTCCATTAGCTAGCACTGATCCACTCTTCATTAAGTTTCCTTTTAGGAGGGTCCCAAATGAGGGGCCAAAAAAAGCTCAAGTCCAAAGCCCCTCTCCAGTGGGTTAGGGTCAAGGTTAAAGTGGGTTAGACCCCCAAAAATACTACATTAAGCCAGAGTGAAAGATCAAGTCGAGCGATCCGGACAAGTTCGAAGACCCAAACAAGTCCGACGAGCCCAAAGACTTGGACGGGCCCAAAGACCCGAACAGGTTCGACGACAAGGACGGGCTAGACGACCAGGACGAGCCGGACGGGCCTGAAGACCAAGACGTGTTCGACGATCCGGACAAGCACGATGACGTCGGGCCCGTCAAGGTCATTCTTGTCGTCGGGTTCGTCCACGTCATCCGCGTCGTCGGCCATTTGAGTTGTTCGGGTCATCGGGATCGTCCGGGTCCTCGAGGCCAACCAAGTTATTTGGCCCGTCCAGATCATATGTTCAGTCTGAGTCGTCGGGTTCGTCCCGGTCATTAGGATCGTCCGGGTTGTCGATATTATCTTTGTCGGACCTGTCCGAATCGTTGACCTTGCCTGAAACATTGGCCCGCTTGGCCAATTCGGTTCATGAGGCATGTCTAAGTCACCGAAAAGTTTAATGATATATTTTAAAAAATAATATATTTTTCATGTTGAAGATGAAAATCTATGGATTAACCCTCACCCACATTATTTTTGTGGAGTTTTTAATCCTATAAATTTTGTTATAGAAACTTTTTTTCAATATAGACTTTTTTGTCTTAACCCACAAAAGACCAAGACCATGCTCTGGGCTGGGCCGAATTGAAACAATTTTTAGTATTCATTTGAAAACATTTTTCATTAATATTTTATTTATTATTTATTTATAACACACAAAACCATTAACCGGTCAATCATATCATAATTCATGCTACCACTATTCTGTTGCTTCACGGGCCCAATTTTTGCTAAAACATTACTTAAATATAATAGGATAATTTTCACGGTTCCCATCTTAAAATTAAAAATTATATTTATTTTAAAACCAAATTGACTCAAATTTAAAAGATAAGGAATAAAATACAATTTAAAATATCGAAGTTAACTAGAATTTTATAATTTGGATAAAGAATCAAAACTATAATTTACCTTTTTATTATCTGTCAAAATATTGTAATGAATATTAAGTTTTAAGCTTTTATTTCCATCGTGTGTCAAATTTCTAAAATATTATTCAAACATTATGTTGATTGTGAATGGTTGAATAATTAGATTGTATTTATATTTTATAGGTAAAGAGCAAACAATTAAAATGGAATGAAAACTTTCTGAAGTTATTGATAATTTAATTTAAAGTTAATGATTAAGAAAATATTATTTAATTATAAGTTAAAATTATTTTATTTACTAATTTCCTTTTTTAAAACAGACTAGAATTACCTATTTTAAAACCTGACTATAATTAGAATTTGATGAAAACTTGTTTGAAGTTACTGTTGTTCTAAATTAAAGTTAATGATTAAAAAAATATTATTTAATTATAAGTTAAGATTATTTTATTTATTAATATTAACCAATTTTGTCACCAAATTTATCTTTTATATAAAATTTATAATAATATGAATTTTAATGTATTATATAAAATATTTAATTAAAAATATGAATTTTAATATAAAAATTAAATTTAACCGTCACCGTTCATAACCTTTAATGATTTAAACGATGTCAGAAAAAAAGAACTTAATTTATTAAAATTGACGAAAATTAAAATTTATTTGAACATAAAAACAAAATTAGAACTAATTTAGCAAATTGACAAAAATTAGAATAAAAAAATATTAAAAAAAAAGTAATATATACATCATGCTTGTTTCAGGTGATAACTTTTGAATTGGGTCAAACCTAAAAATCTTTTGAAGATTTTTATTCCCGCATGCACACATGGTTCTCTCGTTTGCTGTTATATTTATAGGCTTTGAAAAAACTGTTAATATTATTTTTAAATTAAGCAAATTTATTTACCTTCAATTAAAAAAACTAAAATAAAATGAGTACAGAAATTCAAATTTTATTTTGGTGGAATCCTTCCCTTTAATCACCCTTAATAATTTGCCACTTACATTAACAAAGAGATACATACAGAATAGAAACTAAGCATTTTTCACATTTGAAAAGACCACTGATACAATAAGTATACATAGTAAAAAAAAAGAAAAGAAAAGTGTAGTTTACACTTCAAATCAAGCAATAGAGAGAAAACAAAATTGACAGAACAAGAAAAAAGCACAATAACAGCGTGAAGAAGAAAGAAGAAAAAGAAGGGGAGTTGATATTTATACATGCATGTGTGACTTAAACAATAGTATTTTGAATTTTGGTGTGACCCGAAGGAAAAGTTGAGTCCTGTTTCACGATTTGGTGTATCTGTCTCTGTTGAAGCATCTGAAGGTTCATTCGAGAGTATGATTCAACACCATATTTAATGCTTGTTCCTCACTACTTGACCAAGTACAACATGTATCTTGGATAAATACACCCAAACCTTGAACAGAATCAGGCTGTTCACTTAGGAATGATTATGGACAGGAATTTGTGTCTCCAACTTTAAATTTATGTTCAGGACAAGCGAGAAACCTACTCAACCGTCCAGAAGATATGATGGCCTGCAGTGACATTAATAGAAACTATTCATCCCAATGCATGTACAAATCAAATATTTTCATAAAAACTATGGAATATAGGAGACTCACATCAATCAATCCATTAATTACCTAAGGGAATGAATTTAGTGGTGAAATAAGGGGTTGAACAATGCAAGACAAGTGAAAACCTGCAAAGAGGTTTTTTACTGTATTAGATTTCTTAACATTGACAGAAAATAATTAAGTGCAAAATAAAGAAGAAAAACTAATCAGTAAGGTTAGGTGAAATAAATTTGAAAATACCATTGCAGCATCAAGTTGATGTCCCATCAGTGCGTAGAGTCCAAATGTGAAAAGGGAGAAGAGTGTTGGTGTTGTAGCCAAAAGAAAACACACCTCGCATCCAAGTACTTTCTAGTCTATAAAAGTGGATGAAACACACCACGCATCCAAGTACTTTCAACTTTTCCCTCTTTCCTCAACTCAACATCAACTATCTCCTCTGCTCCCTCCAGAGCACGCACAGCCCGCACAACCCGCATAGCTCACACAAAACACAAAACACAACTTACACAACACAATATATAAAATAAAAATATATCACAACACACAACACACAACAAAACAAACCACAACAAAAGCACAAAGCAAAAAATCCAAATCACAAAACACAAAAGATACAACACAACAAAACAACACAGAAGAAAAGTACTGAGCACACAACTCACAAGAAAAGTATAAAGTGCACAACACACAAGACACAAGAAAAACACAACACACAACACATAACATACAAAACAAAAATACACCACAACACTCCAAGCACAACAATAGAGGATTAATTATGATTAGTTTTTCTTTCAATAATTGCAAACTCAACAATTCTGAGGGTTCAGTAATCAATAAATAAGGTGAGATAGGACAACCTGAAAGAGCATTGAACAAGCAATAAGATCCCACACTTTCAAGTTCCTTATCAACACACAACAAAACACACACCCCAAATCACAACAAAACACATACAACACAAAACACATACAACACAAAACACAAAAAACACCAAACACACACCACAACAACACACAACACAAAAAACACACACACAACATAAAACACAACACCCCACAAAAAAAACAATATAAATCAAAAACACCCAACACCCGAAACAACCACAAAAACAAATAAAAAAATACACAAGAACAAAAACATTTAACAACCACAAAAACACCGAACACTAACAACAACAAAACAATACAAACAAGAACAACACAAATACACACAACACAAATTACAACAAAACACACATTCCAAATCACAACAAAACACATACAACACAAAACACAAACCAGTAAAACACACCACAAAACATAACAAAAAACATACACAACAAAACGCACACACACACACAACCACATAAAAAACACACAACACAAAACACAACACCCAACACAAAAAACAATATAAATCAAAAACACCCAACATCTCACACAACCACAAAAACACCGAACACAACAACATAAAACAATATAATCATGCACAACACATATTACAACAAAACACACAAAACACACACACACACCATAAAAACACACAACACATAAAACACAACACAAACACAAACAACACAAAAACACAACATCCCACACAAAAGAAAATATAAATAAAAAATACCGAATAAAACAACACAAAACAATGCAAGACAAGTGAAATCCTGCAATAGAGGTTTTTTACTGCATTAGATTTCTTAACATTGACAGAAAATAATTAAGTGCAAAATAAAGAAGAAAAACTAATCAGTAAGATTAGGTGAAATAAATTTGAAAATACCTTTGCAGCATCAAGTTGATGTCCCATCAGTGCATAGAGTCCAAATGTGAAAAGGGAGAAGAGTGTTGGTGTTGTAGCCCAAAAGAAAACACACCACGCATCCAAGTACTTTCGAGTCTATAAAAGTGGATGAAACATGATCATAAACATTAGATAAGAAAGAAAGCAAACAATTTTCTTTTGCCATTCTTGAATACTACCTCAGTGGATTTCAAGAAAAAATCTACAGTTTTATCCGTAAAATAAAATCAGAACACAAATTCTTACAGCTAAGTGTTTGACTTCCAAAGATCTTGTATCCATCAACCAACTAGAAAAAAGAAGTTCCCATCCATACATCTTCAAAGTACGAATAGAAGTCAAAAGTTCTCCTGTCTTACGAATCCTGTAACAAAATCATAAATTTTAATATTGCAAATATGCACCAACAGATTTGATCATATCCATCCACCATTGCCCAAAAGAAAAAAGTTAAATGAGAAAATCAGGCAAAGAATAATAAGATGTTAATCTTAAGAGTAAAATTTGCTTCTCAGCCAAGCAACACTTTACTTTCTAGAAACTCCGATCATTCACTGATAACTAGAAAACTTCTCCAAACTCCAAAGCAAATGAAATGATTGCACAAATGTTAGAATTTATGCATAGCAGCTTATGTGCTGCAAATTTTTACATTACATGTCCATGAGACATGTGACTGTAACTTAAATTGCACTTTTAGCATTGTGTCACAACTTCAAGAGTTAAGAAAATTTTAAGCAACATGCAATGCACTGTGTATGCCCTCCGTAAGAATATAAACTTTGATGGAAAAATTATATTGACACGTGTAATATAATTGGAAAAGCAACACAAATTGTAATAACACAATTTGCAATATTTGAGGAGGGAACTGACCAAATGAATTAAATGAAGTATGAAAGTCAAAGTTAATCAATTTATTTATGGTTACCTTTCATCTTTCTCCTTCATCATCTGCTCAGTAGCCCTTGCAATCAATTGTGCTATCCATTTATTTACTGAAGATTAAAATTGAGTAATAAACCAAAACATTAATTTTTTAAATACATGAATGAACTTCAAGGTCAAGTAAACATTTTTTAAAAATTATCCACTATAAAAAACATTTGACTTCTAATAGCGTCCCCAGCAGGCTTGTCTTTTGAATTTCTTAGGATGAAAAAACTGTTTCTTAAAGAAATCCTGCATTGGAGATAATAGACGTAGCACAACCAATTTCTTCACCATAAAATTTGTTTCTTATAAAAAAGAAACGGTTTATTCAAATTACAAAACAACATTTTATACCTTAAGAAACTCATATTAGATATGCCCTAAGATACATGTTAAATCAAAACAGATAGCAGACAAACATCCCTGAAAGTACAACTTAAATTAAATGTTATTGGTACAGTATAAAATAAAAACTTCTCTCTAAATTAACTTATTGTTAATATTTAAGAAAAAATTACTGTTTGGATTTTAAGAACAATTTTATGTATAGATACAGTTGTAACTTCTACGCAAATTTATTCCAACTGATATTCACCATGATGAACTCAAGCAGGTGAAAAAGGATTAAACACAGGCGGTAAGATAATAAGTCCAACTTATTGTCAACAAAAAAAATCCAAGTGATATTTCTACCTGGTATCAATAAAATGGTTATTGCTAATCCAGATACAAATGCAAATTTGACTTGAGTATACAAAAGATAGAGAGCCACTCCAATTTGTAGAGGCAGGCTGAACAAAAAAAAAAAACAGTGCTTAAGATGTATACAAATTACATCGTTAATAACGGCAATGACTTCATATCAAATGTAAGCTACAGAAGATGTTTTCCGGTTAGCATAAATTCTATCAAATATATCTGATGTAAGACCCAATATTATCAGATACAGGTACAGCTAAACTTCAGCAGGTTCAATGAAACAAAAAAGTAGCCTATACACGTATCATATCTTTAATCCATAGAACAAATCATTCACGGTAACTTTATGGAATACCTATGAATGAAATTCACAATACGACAAAATAAGAATCTTTTACGATTGATATCTGTCCACCCGATAAGTTGACTCCTTTCTCTCCAATATAAGCCATGTCACCTCCAATCATCAATGAGATATCAACATCTAATGCACATGCCTTCGGTGTATCAGTATACCTGTTAAGAGCATTAGTTATTTTGGTTTAAAACATATTTGTAAAGATCAAGGTCACGTTGAGCAGAAGAAAAAACTCTAGGTTTCAACAAGATTAAAATTGAGGCATAAAAAACTCCTAAAGTTGAAGGCATTATACCTTTCAGGATCATAACTTTTCCCGAATAATATGTTGTTGCGCACCGTTCCAGATAAAATCCAAGGGACCTGCTGTGTGAGAATTTGAGGAAACAAAGACACAAGAAATTTCATTCAACGCTAAGCATATCAATTATCATATACAAACCTGTGGTACATAAACAGTGGATTCATTGGAATAAACAGAGCCACGAACAAGCTGCATTTCTCCAAGGATTGAATATAACAGGGATGATTTACCTGAACCAACCTGAATACACACAGTAGGAGAGGCACATTATGCAAATTCACATTATCATAAACTTGGAAAGCTTCTAATCACACCAATCAAATTAGAAACGCACTCAAGATCAATAGGACTTGAATCAAGGCTTGTAATGTGGCCAAGGTATAGGTGAGGTAAAAAGAGGAAAAAGATCAAAGCTAAAATCAAAGAGAAGTGAGATAGACCTAGGTGGAAAATGTGGAATTCAAGTGCATGGAATCATCAACTCTTTCACAACCTTTATTCATCCCTTCCTTCCTTTCTTTCACATATTTTCCACTTTTCATTCTCTTTTTTTTTTTTAATTCTCCTTTCTTTTCCAACTTCTTTCATATATTTTATTACTCACTTCCTTCTATATTTCTTATTCTTTTTCACTTTTTTTTTTCTTTCTTTTCTACTTTTCTTTCTTTTTCTTTTTTCACTCTCCTTTCTCTTCCAAGTCAGAACAGACCACACCTTCAGATTTTTCAGATCCCTACACTTGAACTTTACATATTCCTTAAACACTTCCTAAACCATCTCACAACTCTAAGATTTGGGCATTTTCATGGTGTTTCTGGTCTAAGACTTGTATTGAGCTTAAAATGAACAAAAAAAGGTAAATCGGGCACAAAATTCAGGTGGAAAGGAGATAAGTTCAGGGTGAGCTTTATTTGGCTAGCTGACTAGAAACAAACATGGCCTAATATCATCTCTAGAGTGCAAATCTAACTGTCAGAGTTCGAAGAGAAACAATACAAGTTCTGAAAATGTAAATAAACATGAATGCATCATACAATGAAAGAAAGTAAAGCTCAAATCTCACAGTAGGTAAAATCTTGTCAAAACTGGTTCAAAACTGACTTTTCATGTAAAAACTATTCAATTCTATTGAAAGAAGTTGTAAAACTGACTAGAAACTATCAACTCAAATTAGAAACTCAAAAAGTCATTCACAATCAAGAACTAAGAAGTAGACAAGTAACCATGCAAAATCTGTACAGCACTTGGAAACATATCTAAACAAGTGTAAGACTATAAAACAAAGCTAAGACAAGAGTCAATATCTAAAAACAACAAATAACTAAGAATCTCACTAAGTAACAAAATAAACGAAAGCAAAAAAGAAGACAGGAAATTACCAACCTAGTTCTGCTGCTGTTAGTTACAAGGGCAAACAATTAAAGTGAAATGACTTGGATTCTCTTGAATCGGCCTGTGTTTGGATATCTACGGGCAATATGTATAGGTTTACGTAGTTTAATTTAACGTTAAAACACACAAACAAAAGTAAGAAAATACCTTGAATGCAATTATTTCATACGGTTCAGCTGCAACAGAAGGTACTGATATCTTTTATCAAAGGGTTGCACCTTCTATAAGAAGGAAAACGGAAATATTAAAACAAAGGCATATTTATTGACAACAATTTGAGAGAAAGCATTGAAAAAAATCACTACAATTGACCTGTTAATAGGAGGACATAAATCGGTGTCTCAACTTGGCAAGGTCTACAGTCTCTAGATATTCAATCTGCATCATCAAGGAACTAAAAACACACACAATTTATCAGACAATGTTAAAAAGGAGCGAATTATGCATAGATATAAAGAATAACCTGTTCGTAAGAGGACATAAACAGATACCTCGGCTTGGCAAGGTCTACAAAACTGCAATCTAACTATCGTAAAAAGTTTCTAATGACAAAATATGACTAAAAGACAATTCAAACTACCAACACAGGTTACAACAAAAAATCTAACTACCTAAAACCTAAAATAAACTTAGAAAAGGCTAAAATTGCAAATCTGGTAACTGAATTAAACTATTGTATAAAACTGCAATACAGTATAAAACACACCACAAAAACACACAACCCAAAACACACACACCACAAAACACATACACACACAACTCAAAAACACACACAACACAAATCACATACAAAAAACACAACAACCCACACAAAAGACAATATAAATCAAAAACATCAAACACCCTCCCACAACCACAAAAACAGTCAACAAAAACACACCAAACACATAACACACAACACACAACACAAAAATATAAAAAACACACACAACACAAAACACAATGCCCCACACAAAAGACAATATAAATCCAAAACACCCAACACCCCACAACCAAAAAAAATAAATAAAAAAACACACAAACACAACACTTATGACAAACACAAAAACACTAAAAACGCACAACACAAAACACATACAACACAAAACACAAAAAACACCAAACACACACCACAAAAAACACACACACAACACACCAAACACAACACAAAAACATAAAAAACACACACACAAACACCATAAAACACAACACAAACACAAAAACACAACATCCCACACAAAAGAAAATATAAATCAAAAACACCGAATACAACAACACAACACAAACACACACAACACAAATCACACAAAAACACACCACAAAAACACAACCCAAAACACACACCACAAAATACAACACAAAAAAAACACACACAAATCACACAAAAACACACACCACAAAAATACAACCCAAAACACACACACAACACAAATCACATACAAAAAACACAACACCCCACACTAAAGACAATATCCGACACCCCCACACAACCACAAAAACAAATAAAAAAACACAAAAGCACAAAAACATCGAACACCACAAAACACACACATCCCAAATCACAACACAAAAAAAACAAACACCACAAAAACACACAACCCAAAACATACACAACACAAAAAAAACACACCAAACACATAACACACAATACAAAACACAACACCCCACACAAAAGACAATATAAATCAAAAACATCCAAGACCCCACACAACCACAAAAACAAATAAAAAAACACACATGCACAAAAACAGTCAATACAACCACAAAAACACTGAACACAACAATACAAACACGCACAACACCCCACACAAAAGACAGTATAAATAAAAAACAACCAACACCCCACAAGCACAAAAACAAATAAAAAAACACACAAGCACAAAAACAAATAAAAAAACACACAAGCACAAAAACAATTAACACAACCACAAAAACACCAACACAACAACACAAAACAACACAAACACGCATAAAACAAAACACAACACAAACACGCACAACACAAAACACAACAAAAAACATACACAATACAAAAAACACACACACAACACAAATCACATACAAAAAACACAAACCCCATACAAAAGACAATATTCAACACCCCCACACAACTACAAAAACAAAAAAAAAACACAAGAGCACAAAATCAGTCAACAAACCCACAACAACACAAAACACAACAAAAAACACACATCCACATCACAACACAACACAAAAACACACACCACAAAAACACAACCCAAAACACACACACACACACACTATAAAACACACACAACACACCAAACACATAACACACAACATAAAAACATAAAAAACACAACACAAAACACAGCACTCCACACAAAGACATTATAAATCAAAAACATCCAACACCTCACAAAACCACTAAAACAAATAAAAAAACACACATGCCCAAAAACACTCAACACAACCACAACAATACGAAGCAACACAAACACCCCAAATCACAACAAAACACATACAATACAAAACAAAAAAAAACACTGAACACACATCACAAAACGCACAAAAACACACCACAAAAAAACAACTCAAAACACACATCCAAATCACACACACACACCACAAAACACAACACAGAACATACACAACACACCAAACACAAAAAACACAACACACACAAAACACATCAAAACACACCCAAAATCACAACAAAACACACACACCCCAAAACACAACACAAACACCGAATACAAAACACAACACACAAAACACACACACACACACACACACACCATAAAACACAACACAAAAAAAACACACACACACAACACACCAAACCCATAACACTCAACACTCAACACACAACACAAAAAAAAACACACACACAACACAACACAACACAAATCACATATAAAAAACACAACACCCCACACAAAAGACATTATCAAACACCCCCACACAACCAAAAAACAAATAAAAAAGCACAGAATGAGTCAACAAACCCACAAAAACACCGAACACAACACAACACAAAACACATCCCAAATCACAACACATACAACACAAAAAGCACCAAACACACCACAAAAACACACACACACACCACAAAACATACACACACACAACACAAAAACACACACAAAACACAACATCCCACACAAAAGATAATATAAATCAAAAACATCCAACAACCCACACAACCACAAAAACAAATAAAAAAACACACGTGTAGAAAAACAGATAAACACAACCACAACAACACGAAACAACACAAACATCCCAAAATCACAACAAAAAACATACAAGACAAAACACAAAAAACAGTGATCAAACACCACAAAACAAACAAAAACACACACCACTAAAACACACAACCCAAAACACACACACATACCCCACAAAACACAACACAAAAATAACACACCACACAAAAAACAATATGTATAAATAAAAAACAATCAACACCCAACAAAACCACAAAAACAAATAAAAAAACACAGAAGTCATAAAAACAATTAACACAACCACAAAAACACTGAACACAACAACACAAAGCAACACAAACACACACAAAACAAAAAACAACACAAACACTGACAACACAAAACACAAAACACATCAAAATAAACACACCCCAAATCACAACAAAATACACACCCCAAAACACAAAACACACACCACAAAAACACACTAAACACACACCTACCATAAAACACAACATAAAACATACACAACACAAAAAAAAGACACACACAGACCACACCAAACACATACCACACAACACAAAAAACACACACAACACAAAACACAACACCCCACACAAAAGACAATATAAATCAAAAACAACAACACCCAACACAACCACAAAAGCAAATAAAAAAAAACAAAAGCACAAAAACAATTAACACAACCACAAAACACGACAAAACGCACACACCCCAAATCACAAAACACAAAAAACACCAAACACAAAACACAAATCACACAAAAACACAAACCAAAGAAACAACAACGCACCACAAAATACACCACAAAACAGAAAACTTACACATAACAACAAACACACACGCAACACAAAAAACACACACACAACATAAAACACAACACCTCACACAAAAGATAAAATAAATCAAAAGCATCCAACATCCCGCACAACCACAAAAACAAATAAAAATACACACAAGCACAAACACAAAACACAACACCTCACACAAAAGACAATATAAATCAAAAGCATCCAACATCCCACTCAACCACAAAAACACTATACACAACTACAAAAACATCAAACACAACAACACAAAACAACACAAACACCCCAAATCACAAGAAAACACAAAAAATACCAAACACACACCACAAAACACAAAAACACAACCCAAAACACACACACCACAAAATGCAACACAAAACATACACAACACAAAAAAAAACACACGCACACACACAACACACCAAATACATAACACAATACAAAAACACAAAAAACACACACAACACAACATAACACCCCACACAAAAGACAACATAAATAAAAAATAACCAACACCCCACACAACCACAAAAACAAATAAAAAAACACACAAGCACAAAAACGATTAACACAACCACAAAAACACTGAACACAAAAACACAAAACAACACAAACACGTACAAAACAAAACACAAAAAACACGCACAACATAAAACATAACTAAACACACACCCCAAATCACAACACCCCAAAAAACAAAACACAAAACACAAATCACACAAAAAGACACAACAGTAAAACACAAATCAAAACACACACACCACAAAACGTAGCACAAAAACATTCAACACCCTGCACAACCACAAACATATAAAAAAACACAAGCACAAAAGAGTCAACACAACTAAAAAACACCAAACACAACACAAACATCCCAAATCACAACAAAACACGAAAAACAACACAAAAAACAATTAACCCAACAACAAAAACACCAAACACAACAACACAAAACAACACAAACACGTACAAAACAAAACACAACACAAACACACACAACATAAAACACAAACACCCCAAATCACAACAAAACATATACAACACAAAAACACCAAACACACCACAAAGCATACACAACAAAAAATACACACAAAAACACCGAACACAACAAAACACAACACAAACACGCACAAAACAAAACATGCACAACACAAAACACAACAAAACACACACACCCCAAATCACAACACCCCAAAAAACCAAACACAAAACACAAATCACACAAAAACACACATACCACAAAACACAAAAATTACACATAACAACAAACACACACACAACACAACACAAAAAACACATGCACAACACAAAACACAACACATCACATAAAAGACAATATAAATCAAAAACATCTAACACCCTGCCCAACCACAAAAAAAATAAAAAAATACAAGCACGAAACAGTCAACACAACAAAACATATACAACACAAAACACAAAAACACCAAACACACACCACAAAAACACAACCCAAAACACACACACCACAAAGCATACACAACACAAAACACGCACAACACACCAAACACATAACACACAACATAAAAACATAAAAAACATACACACAAAACACAACACCCCACACAAAAGACAATATATATCAAAAACACCCAACACCCCACACAACCACAAAAACAAAATAAAAAAACACACAAACACAAAAACAGTTAACACAACCAAAAAACACATAACACAACAATACAAAACAATACAAACACACACAACACAAAACACACAAATCACACACACACTATAAAACACACAAAACCCAAAACTCACAACGCACAAAACACACACAGGAACAAACACATTACAAAACACAACAAAATCACACAAAACACAAAACATACAGCACATACAACAAAAAACACACAGCACATACAAATTAAAACATGCAACAAAACACACAACACAACCACAAAAATACAAACACACAAAACCATAAAAACACACACAACACAACAAAATGCATACAACACACAAAACACATAACACAAATCATATCAAACACATAACACACAACACATGATACAAAGCACAAAACAGAGATGGATCGCACCACCAAACTTTAAAGAATGAGCTCAATTCCAAACAAATCAACTAATTGTCAAATAACTAGAATCCAACCTCACATGAAGAGAAGAAACCGAAACCCCTAAATTTAAGTAAATACAACGACATCTTTAAGCTAAAAAATTAAATTAAATTAAAAGCTACCCATCTAATTCAACCCACAATTCCCGGCTTTTTCTCAAGTCATAATTAAACTCCTTTGAACAATTTGCAACGGTATCAAAACCACAAAAAACGCATTCAAAGATATAATCATAAACATCCGTACAAAAGTAAGACCCAAAAATTAATAAAAGTGGAAAGAAATTTAAAGAACAAGGGTGAAAGATGAGACCCTGGACCTGGACCCCACAATAAAATAAGAACTCACCTGCACTTGCACTTCGACGACAGTGGAAGCATACCGAGAAGCTGCACGGACTTCAAAACATCAGTGCCCGGAAAAGATTCAACCGGAAAAGCTGCACGGACTTCATCAGACAGTGCTATATGATGCTTCTTCAAATCCTAATGCATGAACAATAAAACCCCGGTAAAATAAAGTTTGCGAAAGATTAACAGAATGCGAGCGAACAGTAAATCCAGAAATTTAAGGAAAAGAAAGAAACAGAATTCAATGTGGATTTTAAAGATTTACCTGAATTTTAGTGTCGAGATCAAGTATTTTCTTCAATATGGGAAGTGTGTGACCCTTATCCGGAGAAACTTGGTGGATTCCCTGTGACATAGTGCTTTCATCCATGGAGTCTGTTTTCTTGTTCACTTGCTTCGATACATCATCTGTCGAAATTCCACAAATCAAAGAACCATCCAACGTCAGAATTAACAATGTATCTTTGGCTGAAATTAAGATCATTATTTTCTTTTGGTCGATCCAAATCGAAAAGGGAAATTGAATATAGAGTAGAGAATAGAAAAGGAACCTGGCTCAGAAGGAACGTAGTCAAGAACAAAGCGGTGGAATTTTTCAGCGACCATTTGGATTTGAATGGATTGATCTGCAAGAACAGGTGCTTTGTGTTAAAGAAGGAGTGGTTAATTCAATTGGTTAGTAGAGAGAAAGTGAGATTACCGTTCATGGTTCTCGATTTCCAAGATCCGAATTCTTGAGCAATAAAGCAAGAGAGCAATGGAGCGCAAGAGACAGCAATGGAGCGCAACAGAGTAACGTTCTTTTCCTTCTGAGATTTAGCAATTGAGCGAAGAGAGGAATAGAGTACTGTTTTTTTCTTTACATTTCAAAGTTTGAAATCACAACGGCTAAATGCTAATATCAAATTCTCAAGAGCCCAACCGGGAATGGGCTAGGCTGCTTTGATTAAACAACTATTAAAATATACTAGATTTAAGAATATATATATATATATATATATACTAGCGTAACACAGGCGCTATCGCGCCTGTGTGTATATATTTTTTAAATATACGTGATATTATATTAGTAGGTGATAATATGATAATGTTATTAAGTTAATATATATATATATATATATTAGAATTATATTTATTAAAAATAAAGTGAAATATATCAGAACAGATAAAAGAATAACCATTAATAAATAAAGAAGAAGTAGAGACATCTGATTTTATAAAATTTTTGTAAAAGTAACGGTCAATTTTAAAAAATTTAAAAAATTGTTATATTTAAAGGGTAAAATCGGTATTTTAAAAAGTGGACACAAAAAGGGGAATCCCCTTTATATATTGTTATAGATATATATATATATAAAAGCTGAAATCGTTTATATGATATATGACTTATTTTTGTAGTGAAATCGTTACATTTATTATATTTATGAAGACTTTTTCCCTATTATGTAATATTTAAAAATCCAATCATATTGTATAAATATGAGAATAAATTAAATTAACCAAATATAGTGTAGTTAGAAATGAAGGAATAAATCTATTATTTTCTAAAAGGTAATAAAAAAATAAAAAACTTGAGTAGAACAAATGATTAACATTATTTGATAAATTAACCAAATATAGTGTAGTTAGAAATGAGGGAATAAATCTATTATTTTCTAAAAGGTAATAAAAAAATAAAAAACTTGAGTAGAACAAATGGATTTATTTTTAATCCTAAAAATAAATTTATTTATTTTTTAAATCAATGTAATTTTGAAACAAAAATTAAAAATTTACCAAAAAAACTAAGAAAGAAGGCTGCAAGAGTGAAAATTCGGTATACGTGACGGATGGTAATCAAACTTTTGAATTTTTTTCTATTCATTTATTTATTGAAATGTATGACAGTTTTTATTATTATTGTCATACATAGTTTTTATTATTCTAACCTAACTTTGTAACCCAACACAGGGAACTTTTGTTTTACTCAACAACCTTTCTAAAGTTATATATATATATATATATATATAAATATATAAAATGCAGTTCATCAAAATTCACTCAAATGGCCTATACAAAAGCAATCATGTTTAGATGTATATTCGATTTTTATTTTATTATTTATTTTATGATAATTATACTAAAAATTATATTGAGTTGATTTTAGAAGTATAAAAGCCAAAACATATTAGGGATGACAATCAAGATAACTTTCTAACAATAACGCACAAGAAGATAAGAAACTTTAAACTTATTATGCAGGAAAAACATATAAGTGAAATATAATATAATGAACTATATAACTATAAGAGTTAAACTTACTTAATTATAGAGGTGAGCCCCAAGGATAATGCAAGTAAATACCCATCCACATTCACTGAACCTGGAAGAAATAACAAAGATGGAACCAAATTTTTCTTAAGTTCTCTTGTTCCAATTGTTTGATATGCAAATAGAAGGAAATTATTTAAGAAAAAGAAAAAAGGAATGGCATCACCATCACCATAACCATGTTTATGTTAATATATTTGACAGGTAGATATTTGCAATGGTTTCAACTGACATATAAAGTTGTGTATCAAGGAATGCGAAATAAAAGTATGGTGCCTAAAGGGAATAAAGTAACGAAGAAGCTTATCAAATAAGAGATTAATAAAGCAATTGGTACAAGTAAAAACTTTATTGCTCGTCGTAATACCTTGTTGAAGAAACTGGATCAGTTTATTGAGAAGCAATGACCCCGCAAAACCAAAACAATCATTAATCACCTGGAAAAATTTCTCATACACTAAGTAAATGCGTAAATAAATTGAAACCAGATAAAATAAAGCAAAGTCAGATTAAATTTTGGTTTATTTATGGCCAAAGAATTGGTATTTTAATATTTACATAAAAGACATCCAAATACAAAACAAGGACATGATAAGGACTCATTATCATATGGAAACATCTTGTTGTGTTCCCTTGTAACTAATAAGTATATGTGTCAATTGTCATGGTGTTGATGTCATTAAAATTATGTAATAATCCTTGTAATCCTACTTAAGTGATCTTGTTTTTAAATTGACATGATAAACAATTCAGATTCTGTAACTTTAAAACATGTCAAGATATCAATACCTTGGACCATGGAATGCCATATACAAACTATGAAAAATTCTCTACTTATTTAGAAATTGATAAGTATGTATTTTTCTAATAAAGATGTCAAGGTACAAGTAAAACATGTTATGTCATGCAGGCTGTCATACTATGAGTATATTTTCTAGTGGCACAACCGAAATGTCTAGGTACATAAACAATCAGTTATCTATCACAGTAGTTGGGAAACTATACTATTTTGATTGATAGACCTTGATCCATTGCTTGTTACAGAAATCAATGCATAATTCAAAACAAAAAGCATCTTCTCTAAACATAAACTTACTGAGCTATTGGACAGACATTAAATTTCCTTTCATTTCAGGATAAAAGGGCTAGAACTTGCATCTTCACAGAAAAAGTAGAATCCCATGTTGGAATTGAAAATTCGAAAGTGTTGAAGAAGGTATAACTTGGACGAATTAGATTCCAGCAGTCCATAACAGCCATATAGTATAAATATTGCATATAAAGACTAGAGAATTACTTACAAACTTTGGTTTAGAATGTGGGAGGAAAACACGATTTCGAATTGAAAAATACCTTCAATAAATTCAGGCGGAGTGCTCTAAACAAAGATGGATTAGAGCCATTGTTACTCAGTTCATCTTGCCAGCAGGAAGAAGGACCCATATCAGTCGGTAGTGGCAGCAGTTTTACCACACCATGATTTATATGTAAGAAAGAAGAAGGTCAAGAACAAACAAGAAAAAGACGGAAGAAGAAGATCAAGAACAGACAAGAAGACGGAGGGTAAAACCAGTGGCAGCAGAGTGTGAATTAACTCTGGCTCTCACACCAGATTGGAAATCTTGGTTCATCTAAAAGGAGGATAAAACATGTATGCAGAATGTGTAAGCGGCAGAACACAAATTTAGTAGCAAACACGATAAATGGAGATTAAGAGACTTCATGCAATAAAGAATTACAGTTTCTTTGGGCATAGTTGAAATAGAACACAGGTAGAAACATACAGTTGTAAAACCTTAGAATTTAAAGAAAAAATGGTAGAGATATATTAAAATACAGAAATGTATGGCTGCGGGTGACAAGAGTCGATTGCTTATAGAAAATTGCTTACAGAAAATAGAGAAAAGAAAAAGATTGGAAAGAGGAAGAGATGCATACGAATGGAGAATTAGGGCAAATTAGATGCAAGAAATCGTCCATGGAATATAAGAAGAACAAGAGACAGGAATTATGAGGTATATGTAGTGTGTGGGTTGCTTTATAGTGTGTTCATGCATATAAAAGGAAGCGCTGGTTCATGGATTTTTTCTTTTTTTTCTTTTTCCCGTTTTATTAGATACTCACATATTTGTATGTCTTTCACATCAATATAGAAATCATCTATGTAAACTTTAATTTTAATATTAATGCGCATATTTGTGCATATTTACGCTTTTCAAGGTGCCACAATCAAATAATTAAGCTATAACATGCCATAATTAAATAATTAAGCTATAACGGTTATTTATTAAAGGAAAAATATAATTTATAAAATGATGATTTGACTGCTTTGTACGTCTTAAATCAAATAATACTTAAATTATAATAGAACAATCTTTACCGTTAAATGTCCCATCTTAAAATTTAAAAGTTATATTTATTTTAAAATCAAATTGACTCAAATTTAAAAGATAAGGAATAAAATACAATTTAAAATTGAGAAGTTAACCAGAATTTTATAATTAGGATAAAGAATCAAAGCTGTAATTTACATTTTTATTATCTGTCAAAATATTGTGATGAATACTGTGTTTTAAACTTTTATTTCCACATTCTGTCACATTTAAAAAATATAACCAATAATAACATACAAGGTATTAAAAAGCAGCATAGTATCAAAGCCAAATTCACCAAACAAAAAGCTAGCAAATTTGGAATTTGGAATGATAAAAACAGACTGTTTTCTCCTAAACATCACGTAAATTCATTTTTTCCATCTCCATTATTCCTTTATATTTTATCTTCGAATTATACTGCCAATGCTCTTAGGGTAACAAAAATTTCCATCGAAAGCCTAAAACTTCTTAAAGGTAAATAACAATCCATCAATAAAATCCATAAAAAATAGATTATTACTGTCTAAAACATTGAACCATATTACCAAGATCATAAAAAATCACCACTACACATAAGTTTAAGATATGAAACTGTAATTTATGCAGAATAGGTTGAAAATATTACTCGATCAAGAATAATTAACTTACACGAGGAAGCTTGCAATCAAAGAAATTGGAACCCATCTTTGTTCATCCATGTTGAACCTTAAATACTCATCCCTCACTAAATTAGCATCACTGCATAAACAAAAGAACATTGAAGATAAAATTCAACAGCAAAGATTTGTTGGGAAACACAACAGTAAATAACGAAGAACAGACAATAATTTACTTGAAGTAATAATCAATTTGGTTGACTATTGTATTGGCGAGAGAGGTTTGGCAACCTGAAAGAACATTGCAGGAGGAGGTGCATGTGTTAAAAACGGCATGCCCCCAAAGGGTTCAAATTGTAGTGTTGGAAAATAATAGAATTCTATAAAGGAAGAGATGGTGCATTTTCCCGGAATTAAGTCAGCTGGTGCAGGTGGCTTTCCATAAACAAATTCAAAGTGAGACATGAAGATTTATCATCTTTAGTTTTCAAAGCCATTCAAAATCTTTGAAAATATTAAACTAATTTCAAGTTTTCTGAACATTTCTACAAAATTAGAACTTCTAATTACTTAGATTTGAAACACTAATCTAAAATGTTGCCCCGACAATCATGCAAAATATACACAAATTATAATCAGGGAAAAAAATCTTGCAATAATTTCTTTACATTTTTTTTGGAACTCTTTCTTTGAATAAACTGTGCTTGAAGAGGATAGCGTCATCCGATATTGAGGGCTCCAGAAGAACTCAAAGATCCTGCATCCATGGTTACGAGAAGAAAACAAGAACAAAAACCGAAAAGAATAGGAAACAATATAAATAACAGCGCAACTGAAAAGAAAATAAAGCACAAAGCAAAATATTATTAGACGAAGAGAAATCAGACAGCAGGAACAGAGAGGGCCAAAGCTCCTGTGCTTGAAAATTAACAGAAAGAGAGATAAAGAGATTTTAATGGAAACTATTTGAAGTGAGATTGTATAAAGTAGAAATGCTGACTGAAAGATCAAAATTAAGGGTTTGAAGATCAGATGAAAATTAAGGATTTGAAGATCAGAAAACAATGTTATTTCAACAACGACAATAATAATATATTATTATTATTATTATTATTATTATTATTATTATTATTATTATTATTATTATTAGACATATACTCTAATTTTATTTATTATAAAATCATATTTCAATTATTTGTTTTTTTTATTAGTTTTGTTGTTAAAGTATAATTTTATATATAATTATAGATTATTATCGTTAAAATTTACTTAGTATTAGTATTGACATTAATATTTATAACAGAATTGTTATTATGATTAGTTTGTTAGTATTAGTTTCATTATTTTTTCTATTATTATTATTACTACAGGGTATGACGTCAAAAAAAAAAATAAACTTAAGATTTTATTATATTTAATCGAAAGGTAAGATGAGATAAAATTTTATAGGTGCAGGAAGAAAAAAGGGGTGCAGGTAGAAATGCGCTGACCGGTGTATTTGAAACGGAGTCAACCCAAAACTTTGGATCAGCCCAAAACTAATTCTGGATTTTAAAATATTTTTAGAAGAACTAAAGATAATTTAATTAAGTTACACTGTATATTATTATTTAATTAAAAATTATAATATATGATAAAAAAATAATATATCTCTCTAAACAAAAAGAAAAAAAAAATTAAACACTAGTCGTTATCATTTATTGTAAATTTGTTTTTTGTTAAGAGTGTTTATAGCTTGAGTCTTTTTTGAACAAACTCATTATCAATCCATCAACAAAATATAAGTTGGATTGAGTTGTGTTTTTACATTTTTTTTTAATATTAAACTTAATTCACATCACCAATGTGAGTAAGATTGAATTGAATCAATTCTATAATTTGATTAATAATAGCATTTTGAATGTCTTTTACAAAATCACCAATTCACACTACAAATATCACAGGTAAGGCCATTAGTACTATCACAACCATCATAGCAACTTCTTCATTTAAAATACCACATTTATAAAGAGAACCCGATAGGAGAAAAATAAAAACTAAAATAAAAATATGAAAAATTGGATTATACAAGGAGAGGAAAAAAAATCGTGTTAGAATAGCAAGAAAGTGGAGTATGAAAGTGAATAAGAAGAATAAGAGAAAAATATATTTTTTAATTTTAATAATAAGTCAAAATAAAAATTATTTTAAAACTATAAATATCATATATTTTTATTTTTTACATACTTTTAGGATAAAATAAATTTTTTTTTAATTATCTTTTTAGATTTTTTTCTCAAATTAAATTAGACACATTTTGTATTTTTGAATATATTTTAATTTTTAAATATATTTACAGTACTTTATTTTATTTATCTAATAATTTTATGAATATGTGATCAAATCGTATTTTATTATAAATTTATTTTATGAAAAGAAGTCTTTTTTTTAACGTTTTAATATCTTTTGCTTTTGGTTACTGTTATTTTTTTTTTAAATATTTATTGTATTTATTATAATAATTGGACATTGATATTGCTTATAAATTGTACTTTTTACATATCAAATCTTTTACAAATAAAAAATTAAAAATAATATATTAAAAGTAAATTTTCTACAATGAGAAAATAAATTATTAAAAATATTTCTAAAAGATAAATATGATTTATCATTAGCAAAAAGAAAGACATTGAACTTTAAACCTTAGACCTTAAACTTTACACAGTAAACCGTAAATTCTCTTAAAATCCTAACTTACTAAAAAATCATAGTTTTTAAAGTCCTAGTACTTGATCTCAACCGCTTAAAACTCCTTAAAATCATAATCATCAAGACTCGTCTTCATTATATTCACATAATTATTTTTAAATTGGTCAAACCAGAATGCACTTCCAAATCCATTAATATATACAAAAATATGAAAAATATTGTACTAAGTTTTGACCCTCATCATATTTCCAATATATATATTAACGTAATCTTGATAATACATTTTTTATTTATTTATTTTTCATTATGAACATCTACTGTTTGCATCGACAATGATGAGATGAGATGTCAATTTAGACCCTAGCCCATGGGCCAATCCTGACTCACTCTTCATTAAGTTCCCTTTTAGTAGGACCCCAAATGAGGAGGCCAAAAAAAGCTCCAGTCCCAAAGTCCCCTCTCCAGTGGGTTAGGGTCAGGGCTAAAGTGGGTTAGGCCCTCAAAATAATACTACATTAAGCCAGAATGAAATATCAAGTCGAGTGATCCAGCCAAGTCTGAATACCCAAACAAGCTCGACGAGCCCAAAGACCTGGACGGGCCCGAAGACTCGGATAGGTTCGACGACAAGGACGGGCCAAACCATCAGGACAAGCCGGACGGGCCTGAAGACCAAGATGTGCCCGACCACCCAGACAAACACTTTGATGTCGGGCCCGTCAAGTTCGTTCTTGTCGTCGGGCCCGTCCACGTCATCTGCGTCGTTGGGCCCATCTGAGTCGTCCGAGTCATCGGGCCCATCTGAGTCGTCCGGGTCATCGGGATTGTCTGGGTCCTCGGGGCCAACCAGGTCATTTGGCTCGTCTAGATCGTATGTTCAGTCCGGGTCGTCGGGCCCATCCTGGTCATCTGGATCGTCAAACTTGTCCGAATCGTCGACCTTGCCTAAAACATTGGTCCGCTTGGCCAATTCGGTTCATCAAGTATGTCTAAGTCGTCGAAAATTTTAATAATATATTTTTAAAAATAATATATTTTTCATGTTGAAGATGAAAATTTATGGATTGACCATGACTCACATGGGTTTTGTGGAGTTTTTAATAATATAAACTTTTTGGATAGAGACTTTTTTTTTTTGATCCTATCCCACAGGGACCATAACCATGCTGTGGGCTGGCCCAAATTGAAACAATTTTTAGTGGTCATTTGAAAACATTTTTCATTAATATTTTGTTTATTATATATTTATAACACAAAACCATCAACCTTGAGTGAAATTGGGTAGAGTGGTGTTTAGCGGTCAATCATATCATAATCCATGCTACCACTATTACTTAAATATAATAGGATAATTTTCACGGGTCCCATCTTAAAATTAAAAATTATATTTATTTTAAAATCAAATTGACTCAAATTTAAAAGATAAGGAATAAAATACAATTTAAAATATCGAAGTTAAAAAATTTTATAATTTGGATAAAGAATCAAAGCTATAATATTCCTTTTTATTATCTGTCAAAATATTGTAATGAATATTAAATTTTAAACTTTTATTTCCATCGTGTGTCAAATTTCAAAAATATTATTCAAACATTATGTTGATTGTCAATGCTTGAATAATTAGATTGTATTTATATTTTAAAAATACAAAGGCAAACAATTAAAATGGAATGACTTGGATTGTCTTGAATCGGCCTTGTGGTTAATGTCTAGGGGCAAAATACAGGTTTACCAGCTTAATTTACGTTAAAAACATGGTTTATTGTGGATAAAAAATAAAAATAAGGTAAGATTCTTTTTTTAATTAAAAAAACAGATTAGAATTTCCTTTTTTTAAAACGTGGCTATAGTTAAATTTTTATTAAAACTTGTTGGAAGTTAGTGCTGATTTAAATTAAAGTTAATGATTCATAAAATATTATTTAGTTATAAGTTAAGATTATTTTATTTACTAATCTCTTTTTTTAAAACATATTAGAATCTCCTTCTTTAAAACACGATTATAGTTTAAATTTGAAAATTTGATGATTTTTTAAAGTTACTGCTGATTTAAATTAAAGTTAATGATTAAGAAAATATTATTTAATTATAAGTTAAGATTATTTTATGTACAAATATTAATTTATCTATCTCAAATAACTCAATTTTTTCAAATTAATTTGCTTAAATAATTTTATTCTTTTTCTTAGTTTACCAAATAACTATTACTAAATAATGTCTACACATTAAAAAAAACAAAAATAACTACTAAAAGAACCAAAAAAGAAAACCCAAAAAAATGGTTTAATCTGAATAAAATAAAAATTCCACAAAAAAGTTTTTTAATTTCCTTAATAAATTTTTTCCACGGTAAGATTCCTTTTTTATTTTTATTTTTTTCAACAAATTATAATTTCCTTTTTTAAAGCATGATTATAGTTAAATTTTGCTGAAAACTTTCTGAATTTATTGATGATTTAATTTAAAGTTAATGATTAATAAAATATTATTTAATTATAAGTTAAGATTATTTTATTTACTAATTTCCTTTTTAAAAACATACTAGAATTACCTATTTTAAAACATGATTATAATTAGAATTTGATGAAAACTTTTATGAAGTTACTGTTGTTCTAAATTAAAGTTAATGATTAAAAAAATATTATTTAATTATAAGTTAAGATTATTTTATTTATTAATATTAATTTATTTATCTTAAATAACTCATTTTTACATAATTAATTTGCCTAAATAATCTTATTCTTCTTTTTATTTTACTAATCTTTAATCAGAACAAAATTAACAATAAAAAAAAACTTTTTAATTTCCTTAGAGAAAATTTATTGTGGATAAAAAAAAAGATATGGTAAGATAAAATTCTTTTTTTTTTAAACAGATTAGATTACAATTTTCCTTCTTAAAACATGATTATAGTTAAGACTTCATGAAAACTTTTCTCAACTGCTGATCTAAATTAAAGTTAATGATTCAGAAAATATTGTTTAGTTATAAAACATGATTGTAGTTAAAATTTAATGATGGTTTGTAGTTACTGCTGATTTAAATTAAAATTAATGATTAAGAAAATCTTATTTAGTTATTGCTAAATAAAGTTATTATTTATTTCTATTTTTTTTAATATCTACACCAAAATTACTATTTTGTAATTTATTTGAAGTAAATCAAGATATATTTCTCAACTCTTTTTTTTAAATTACAACACTAAAAAACATTACTATAATAATTCTTCCCATCAATTTATTTCGTTTTATCTTTTTCTTCTTCTATCTTTTAAAACATCATAAAACAACAAAAGATTTAAAGATTTAATTGAGAATACAGTTCTTCGAACAATGAATATTGTTATTTTAATAGGAAATAACAAAAACAAAACTTAGAATTCGATTATCCTATACCCAAATTCTCACCCATTTTAAAAACATGTTATAAATATGTAATAAAAGTGTATGCCATCAAGGTTAAAATACTTTTTATTTTTAATTTGTCAAATCAATCCTAATTTTATTTATTTTTAAATAAATCGCAATTTTCATCAATTTTGTTTAATTTGATCATTTTTTTAACACCGTTAATTAACGGTAATAAACAGTAATACTTTCACGTGTCACTTCGTGATTTTTTTAATTTTTTATTTATTTTTTAAAAGAATCTCCATGAGTCAACCTAAAAGCATATTACGTGTCAGAGACAATGTTTTATATTCAATTTTATTTGTGTTCAACCTAAGAGTATGTTACGTGTCACCGCCTCCTTATAAACTTCAATTCAGCTGCAACCGAAGTCTATAAGACGAAGTAAAATGTAAATCCTTCTCAGCCTGGAACGGCAAGATGCAGGAACATGGTTGTAGCATGCAGCGACGAGGCGAGAGCATGTAGCGGTGAGTAAAAGGGAGCCAGCAGTAGCATTGAGATTTGAGGACTGAGGAGAAGCAAGGAGGCAGCAGAGAGACATGAGCGACAGACATGAAGCATGGAACAAGGAATCATGAGCATGGAGTGATGAATGAGGAGCAGCGAGAACACAAATATGTATATATTACATTTGATTACTAATTTTTTTTGATGTAATTAGTCTTAAATGTTGTTTATGATAGAAATTTCTTTGTCATATCATTAATCATTATTTATGTATCAGAAACATGGAACGAGAGGCAAGAGCACGAAGGATCAGTGAGGAGCCATGACAAGGAAATTAAGTCAAGAGTTTCAAGGAGCAAGTAGCAATAAGGAGCGAGAAACAACCAACAAACCTTTTGAATTCTTCATTGTTCAAAAACATGTTACCTACAAATTGTTCAACAATGTATTACCTGCAAAAACTGCAAAAACTATATATTACGTACAAAATTAAAATTATAATACGTACAAATATTATGTACAAAATTTCATAATAAGTAAAAAACATATATTATGTAAAATAATATGTGTAATATACATAAATTTTATAATACATACAAAACTATATATTACGTATGTAATGCTATAATTATAATCATATATATATATATATATAACTTCGATTTTTGTAGTGAAATCGTTATATTTATTATATTTATGAAGACTTTTTTCCTATTATGTAATATTTAAAAGTCCAATCATAGTGTATAAATACAACAATAAATTAACATTATTATTTGATAAATTAACCGAATATAGTGTAGTTAGGAATGAAGGAATAAATCTATTATTTTCTAAAAAGTAATAAAAAAATAAAAAACTTGAGTAGAACAAATGGATTTATGTTTAATCTTAAAAGTAAATTTATTTATTTTTTACGTCGATGTAATTTTGAACTCCAACAAAAATTAAAATTTACCGAAAAAACTGAGAAAGAAAGCTGCAAGAGTGAAAATTCGGTATACGGATGGTAATCAAACTTTTGAATTTTTTTTCTATTTATTTATTGATTGAAATGTATAACAGTTTTTATTATTATTGTGATACATAATTATTAAAAGTCCGTAACCATTACTATTTTCTAACCTAACTTTGTAACCCAACACACAGGGAGCTTTTGTTTTACTTAGCAACCTTTCTCAAGTTATATATATATATATATTTTATATTGTAGTTCTTCAAAATTCACTTTATGGCCGATACAAAAGCAATCATGTGTTTAGATGTATATTCGATTTTTATTCTATTATTTATTTTATGATAATTATACTAAAAATTATATTGAGTTGATTTTAGAAGTATAAAAGCCAAAACATAAAAAAAAATC
Source organism: Vigna unguiculata (assembly GCF_037176805.1). Lineage (NCBI taxonomy): Eukaryota > Viridiplantae > Streptophyta > Magnoliopsida > Fabales > Fabaceae > Vigna > Vigna unguiculata. The sequence goes on from NC_140796.1 coordinate 54,960,870, forward strand.
ATAAAGGAAAATATATAATTCAAATAATATGAACTAAAGTTTAAACTTATATTAAAGTTTGATTATGCTGACAACAATAAATTCAGCATTAATGGAAGAAATAATTAAAGCATTTTATAATTTTTGACATGAAAAAGGGTGACGAAACAAAATTGGGATAACCAATTCAACTTTTGTGTTTGATTGCTGGCGCTGACTCGACATGTCTTTAATCAGTAACTCTCAATTTCAATGTTTTATATTCTCTCATCTTGGTTTCTCGATCAATCTTTATTTTCTATATCTTTTTTATGTTTTTATATTATTTTTTCCAAACTTATTAATAATATTTGGATTGTTTAATCAAAATTTATAATTTATTTTCCCACTTCAATATAATTAAAAAAAATATTTATTTAAAAATTGAACCAATTAAAGAGAGTGTTAGAAAATGTTATTTCTTTGCTCACGCACAACACGAACACATATAGAACTTATCTCCATAAAAATAAATGAAATGAATTGACCTCTATCACATTTCATGATAAAAACGTTTGTTTCAATAATAATACACGTTGAGACATAATTTTGTGGACAAGAAGGTATAATATAATATAAATTACGTGAAACAAAATAAAAAATAAAATAAAAGTATATCTATATTTATATGAAAAATTATTAATACTCTCTTTCTAATTCTTATATATATATATATATATATATATATATATATATATATATATATATATATATATATATATATATATATATATATAATACTCTCTTTCTAATTCTTATATATATATACTCTGCTATCCAAATTGGTGAGTTTGTCGGTTCACTAATTTTACCTTTATTAGTTATTGATTAAAAAGTGATTTTTTATTTAAGATTTGTAATAAATAATTTGTTTATCATATATAATTATTTGAATTAATGATATGTTTTCTTAAATTATTGAATAATTAATTTGATATAAATGTATTTACTGAATAAAATATGATATAGTGAGAAAAATATACAATTAAAAAAAATCAAATACGTATATATAAAGATACTTTGAAATTAATTATCAGAGTAATTTGTAGAATGTACATTAAATATTAAAATAGTTAAGAGAAACTTTTTTCATTTGTAAAAAAAAGTTAATTAAGTTTCAAAGTCACATAAATTTTGAAACTTAATTAATTTTTTATGGAACTTAAATAGCTAATTTAATATAAAAAAATTGACCTAATTTTAATATAACTTTAAAATGACCATTATAAAATAATTCAGCATTCAATTCATAAATAAAACTAATGAGAGTGTAAAAAAAGTAAGATTAATTTTTTTTGTTCCAATTTTTGTCAAATTAATTCTATTTTTATTTTTATGTTTAAATATGTTTTAATTTTCGTCAATTTTATTTAATTATGTCATATTTTTCTAACATTATTTAAATTATTAACGGTCATGTAAAAAATTATTATTCATGACCGTTAATTATTGTGTCAGAAAAAAAAAAACTTAATTGAACAAAATTGACAAAAATTAAAATTTATTTAAACACAAAAACAAAATTATGAATAATTTAACAATTTGACGAAAATTGGGATAAAAAAATATTTTAACCAAAGTAATATATAAATCATGCCTGCTTCGGGTGATAACTTTTGAATTGGGTCAAACCTAACAATTTTTTGAAAAATTTTATGACCTGATTTCTTTACGTGCTTAATTGGTTAACCACATGCACACATGGTTCTCTCGTTTGCTGTTATACTTATAGGTTTTGGAAAAACTGTTAATATTATTTTTAAATTAAGCAAATTTATTTACCTTCAATTAAAAAAACTAAAATAAAATGAGTACAGAAATTCAAATTTTGATTTTGGTGGAATCCTTCCCTTTAATCACCCTTAATAATTTGCCACTTACACTAACAAAGAGATACATATCCAAGAACAGAACGCTTAAAGAAACTAAGCATTTTTCACATTTGAAAAGACCAATGATACAATAAGTATACATAGTAAAAAAAAACTGTAGTTTACACTTCAAATCAAGCAATAGAGAGAAAACAAAATTGACAGAACAAGAAAAAGCACAGTAACAGCGTGAAGAAGAAAGAAGAAAAAGAAGAGGAGTTGATATTTATAAATGCATGTGTGACTTAAACAATAGTATTTTGAATTTTGGTGTGACCCGAAGGAAAAGTTGAGTCCTGTTTCACGATTTGGTGTATCTGTCTCTGCTGAAGCATCTGAAGGTTCATTCGAGAGCATGACCTAACCATGTCACTTGCTAAGGGAATCACGGGAAGAACATCACAGTTGCATATCTCAATCATGAACCCATCTGGGTCATGAAAAAACAACTGATCCACTTTAACACCACCTTCTTCCACCGTTGCACGCACGTATTCTATCTCCATTTCCTCGAGCTTCTTCTCCACTGCTCCCATGCTTTCACACTGTTTTCATTAAGCCACAACCACAAACAATAACCAAACAAACCATGTTCATTAGTTTTCTTCATTCAGTCATTTTGTCAAACACAAAGTTGTTATTTATTGTATCAAACAAAACACCGCAGTTTCGTTTCACACTAAAACCTTGCCTGGAATGATATGTGATTATCTTTCGGATTAATTTCTTTCTTTCTTGGAATGTCGCTAGGGTCCTCTGCTTGAAGCAAGTGAATTCCAATCCCATATCCGAACAGCCTGTACCCAGAAGGAACAAAGTGAAGAGAATTTACTCCATTAAAAAAGTTTGAATTTTTTTCTTGACATTTTTGTTGAACTGAGAAATCAGAGTTTGAAAATGTTACCATGCTCCGTCAAAATCAAATGATCCTGGCCTTCTGATGGGGAAGAAGCCGAGAATGTTCTGATAGAAGTTGATGGATTCTACGACGGAGGTGCATATGAGAGAGATATGGTTCACAGATTTTAGGTGCAGAGGATTTTCCACGCTTTCTTTCATTTCGTGAATCAACGAATGAAAGAGTTGAAAATGCAAAAATCAAAGAAGAGAGAAAAGGAAGGAGCAGAAGAAAAAAAGAGAGGAAGTGCATCTACCAAGGCGAAATGGGTGGGCACCATATATAGAAGACAAGCCACATCGGTGCCACATCGGAGGGATTTTTTTTCTGACACATCATTTCCACGTTATCCAATCACCGCTCAAATCCAATTTCACATACGTTAAAATCTAATTCTATTTTTTATTTACCTTTTTATAAGCATTTATATTGAATAAATGCAAGTACACAGTGTAATAGAATTGTCGCATTTCTTATTTTTATTACAAGTTGTTTCAAAACCTAAGTTTATTATCTTCTTTTAAAATATTCTTGCATTATTTAAAACGTTTTGGTTAAATAAAACATTATATCAAATTTGTTAGTTTGAACATTTTTATTAGGGTTAAATATGTTTTTGATCCTTTAATTATTAGTAAAATTTGTAATTAGTTCTTCTTGATAACTTTAAATTAATTTGGTCCTTCGTCTTTAGACATGTGTAGATTTAGTAATTTAACCAAATTTTGCTAAATTTATTTGACATTTCAAACATGTTTAATGATAATATTTGATTTAATATTAAAGCGAAAACATGTCATACGGTATAAAGAACTCAAATACAGTCATAAAATATATTTAAAATATCAAATAAACTTAATAAAATTTTGTTAAAAAGATTAAATTCATGCATTTATAAACATTTATAATGATAAAAGACTATATTGGTTCAAAGTTTGAAGAAGAGACTAATTTCAAATTTTAGTATATTTACCCTTTTTATTATGTATCCGAACCTTTTAAATTGGTTAATTCCATTTGTCTCATTTAATGGAAAATTAAGTCTTCTGGATTAAAAGAGAAAAAGATATAGGAGACATAAAAGCTAATTGATATATTTAACTCCAATTTCCTCTTTAATCATGGTTAAATTAAATTGAAAATTTGATAGTAAATATTTTTTATTTTCACTATTGAGATTGTGAATTAAAAATGTGTGGTTAGGAAAATTAATTTTATATTATTATTTTATTTAAAAGTTTTACTATGTTAATGTATTGACTAGTTATATACACTTTTTTTTATATTTTTTATTTGATTTAATTAACTGGTACGCCAATGTGACTTTTACTTATCATATTAGAGATTTTCTTTACTTAAAAGTATTGATGTTTTTTTTTTAATTATTATTATGATATTTTAGTGTTACTTATTCTATATTCTTTAAATTTTGAAGAATTATTTCCGTTTCATACTATTGTATTTTTATTTAATATATTGTTGTTTCTTATCAAAATTATAATCTAACTTTAGATTAAAAAATTAAATCAAATCAAATATATTTAAAGGTGTGAAAGTCTTAACTTTGGTAATTCAGTAAAACCTTAAAAACTCTTAGTAGGTGAAAATTTGAGTGAGTGTTACTATTTTGAGAGCGTAATGTGTTTACAAATTTAAGGGACTAAGAAACTTTAGGGTCAAATCCTAGTGTAATCTATTCATTGGTTTTTGTTTTATTTTTCTAAAGATTTGCATTATAAAATTGTTATTTTTCATACATCCCACTTAATGGGTTTAAATCATTATCTACCAACATAATTAGTGTTTGATTAAATCTAATTTTTCACTTTTGATAATAATTGTAATTAGAATAGATTGTGATAACATTTTTTTAATTTTTTAAACTATATTTTATTTGTAAAAATGTGTAAATGAAATGTTTTTAAAGTAAAAAAAAAAACTATTTATGATATTGAGTGATAAAAAAAAGACGGAGGAAATATATTGGAAAGTATATACAAAGTAGTAGAATAAAAAATTGAAAATTAATTGTCTTACGAGTATATCGATGAGACGAGAGTCGTACTTTATGTGAGACTACTTTATAGGACTCTCTTAAAATAAAGTCTTTAAATATAATTTTAAGACGTGAAAAAAAAAATTATTATGCAAGAAAATTATATAAAGTCGAACATGAAAATGACAAGGAGAAAAAACAATAATAATATTCTTATTCACCAATTTCTCCATATGCGAGTTTTTATTTTATTTTCCTTAGTAATTATTTCTTTTACTTCATTGCATATTACATTTAAATTTTTGAATTTACATTATAGTTATTGTCTTACTTTTTAAATAGGCATTATTATTTTTTAAATCTTAATCCAAGTACCTTTTGTTTTATTACATTCTATGTAGTATGTGATATTTATATTCATGTCTCCTTACAAAAAATCAAGCAGCTTTTATTGAAAAACTATAAAAATAACTTCACCATTATCGTGATTTAATGTTAGAATGTCTACCTAAAAAAAATACTTTTATATATGTCCAAATACTTCAATATGTAACACTTGAATTTTTCAAAATTTTGAAATTTAAGTTCTGTAATAAAATAAAAATGAACATTTGTAACTTATTTATAATTATTTTTATTATTTATCGATTCTAAAATTTATTTCAGTTGTTACCTATGATAAACTTATAAAATATCTTATAACAAAGTACGAATCATACAATTATTCAAAAGTATTTGCTACTGTTTTGGTTATATGCATGTAAAATATACAGATAAATAAAAAGAAAAGAAAAGTGGATACTAAGAAACATATATAAAAATATCCAACTTTTAATATATTTTTCCTGCTATTACGCCAATAATGGGAGAAACTAAATGAGAACAATGATGTTGAAAGTAAAAGTGAATATAATATCACCATTATAATGTAGAAGTATCTTATCACAAACTACAATTATTTGTCGACTGAATACGATTTTTTTTTTCGGATTTATAATTACATGAGAATTTCTATGTAATATATGTTATTTTTTTATTGTACGAATTAGAATTTTGCAAATTTGCTGATAAAAAAAATCATAAAATTAGAATTTTGTTTACAATGAAGTAGTTATGATTGGATAATCTGATATGAACTATAATAACTTTCCTATATTAATTTAACCACAAATGTAATCAATCCGTTACCGTTTGTCATTAGTAAAAAAATTAAAAGTTTAAAAACACTGAATTTAGAAACTTAAACAGAAAATAATTTCCCTTTAAGAAAATTAAAAAGAAAATAAATAAATTGAAGACTTTTATTTTCTCAAAAGTTTTATGGGTTTTTATTTTATGACCCTTATCTAAATCCTAGAACCTTGAAAATTTTAAATTTTGAGATATAACTGATTGTTGAATAATCGAGATTCACAAAAACTCTTCAAAAGTATCCCTTGTGAATTGAATCATTATATGTGATCCATTTTTGAATGATTGAGTATTCATGATTTCATATTATGTACACTGTACTTGTACTGCATTAATTAAACCAGAGTGTCTTCACAAGTTTGGTATCTTTGATATTGTTTCTGCCACTCTTTTATGATACATATTCCAAGCTCCAACCTAATAATTTCGAATAGGAAATTGATTGTTTGAGAAAGTGAATTTGACAAATGTGATTTTCATTAATTTAATGTTTTAATTAAAAATAATTACACATCTGATAAAAAACGTGATTTTCATTAATTTAATGTTTTAATTAAAAATAATTACACTGATCAAAAAATGAAGGAAATTACAATTTATTTTATTGAAAACGTAATAATATGTGATGGTGGTTTACGATATAAAAAACCGTCCCGTGCCTCATTCAAAATTCTGGGATACTATTTTACAATAACATTTATGTTTGTTAAACTTTGTCAAATTCACTTTGTCAAACAATTAATCTCATTTGGAATAAGACGTCACAACCTTAAAATATAAATGTTATTTTCTACATTTTTCACACAATTTTTTTCTAATTTTAAAAATAATGAATATTATTTTATTAAACGACTTTCTAAACTAATATTTGAATATTTGAAGTAAAATATATTAAATAATGTAAATAATTGGAACGTGAACCTAAAATGTTACTTGTAACATATGAAATATGTATGAAATATCCATTGTAATTAAATTGGAATTATTATATCAATTAATTTTAAAACTTTAAATATTAAATATCAAAATTTTAAAGATCGACAATTTTTTAATTTTACACTAAAATTTAAATACTAAAAATATATTTAATTATATATTTTATTTATTTCTCGTATTTTTTTATTTTCGTGTATATAATATTTCTTTACTTATGAATGTATTACAATAACATTTATTGTCCTGAAAAAAAAAACTTTCTAAAAATTTATAACCCGTCATTTTCTTATTTTAAATAGCCCTTCAAGATTTTTTTCTAATAACACGATGAAGCTATTGCTTTCATGGGTTAGTATACATGCGTTTTACAATTATATGTCTCCATTATTTATTGCATATTTTCCTCACTTGAGTCCATGTGTGGCAGAAAAAAAAAAACAAAAAAATTCAGCCAGATTGAAATCGTGATATGAAAACATATGTTAAACTATTTTTTGGACAAATAACATAATCACTTTAGTTACTTTATAAATATAATGAAGACAAAAATCGATGACTGATTTTTCATTTTTAAATTTTAATTTTGTTGTTCATTCACGCAATCATCGTATTTTTTTTTATCTGTTGCTTGTGATTTTCAATTTCATACAAGTTGATGTTCTTGTCAGATATCAGAATAACAGTATACAGGTATTCTCAAAGAAAAAAAAAATAGAAAATATATATATTGGATAATGATGTATTTTATTAGAAAAAATATTACAAATTTTTTCTCTATCTCTAAGGAAAAATCACTTAAATTAATTTGATTTTGTTAAAACTGAGTTAATTTGAAATATAAAAAAAAAAAATCAAAACCAGTGTAAGAGAATTGCATAAGGATGAAAATATGAAAAATGGATTCTGTGGGCGATGATAATAATAAATTAACACTTGCTCAACATTATTAATACAATATGTGTCCTTTTGTGGTATACTTTAATATCTCTAATACCTCTTATATGGTTTAAGCAATAAGGAAGGTGATTACAGTGATTTTTTTATTTTTTAATGAAAGTTGAATTATGAGTACACATGATCTCGAAGAGTTTCATTTACTTGTTTAAAAGTTATATTTAATTAAATATTATAATATGTTTAAACATATTTATGATTTGCATCTGTTTAAAAATTTTGTTCTATCTTGGGTTGGATATGAGTATTATAAAATAAGTATATATGATTCCCTATTTATAAGTGTCCTTAGTTTTGTAAGAAATCATTCGGCAGAAAAATATTTTTTAAATAAAGAAGGAATAGTCAAACTCACTTTTAGATGTGAAACTCAGGTTTGGTATTTTTTTAAAATTTAATTCTATATTATTTTATATTTTTTAAAATAATACTCATATCTATTAATTTACTTAATTATAAAAAAAATATTTATTTTTAATTAAGTGATAATAATTATAACAAATGATTTTATCATTCAATTTTAATTTATATAAATAAATTTAAAGTATAAATGTTTGCGGGTTAAGTTATATAGGATTTGGACAAATTAATTATTTGACCCAGTAAAAGAGATAGAATCCGGTTTAATATATGCATATTTTATGCTAAGTTTAATCCAACTCATTCCTAACATATTAAATTGAACTAGATCAATTAAATCAAAAATTTAAAAAAATTAAAAAAAAGTAATTTTTAACTATCAATCTAATTAAAAGATAATACAAATCTTTATAAATATTAATTAAAGATTTTAAATAAACTAATAAATTAATTGATAACAAATTTATTTAAATTAATAAAGGAAAGAAAATTTAAGACAATTGATCTGCACAGATATGCAAGTCCCCTAGTGAACACTCCTAGTTCACAGTTTTCCATCAATTTTTTTTTTATTTTTTTTTATATCAAATAATAATTCATCGAAGATATGGAATGCTCGATGTTGCATTCGTGTTCACGGGCTTAGCCCAGTATGACTTAGTTGGAACTGCGTTGGGCCCAGGCCCTTGAGAGTGCGAAAGGAGTACATCCTCTGCTAGGGGGTTCGGATTTTTCATTTCTCAATCACATTTCATAAACAAATCGTTAGGGTTTTTGGTTGTTAACATCATCGCGAGAGAGTGAGTGAGAGATAGCAATGGAAGGCATAACAGAGGGAGTGAACAACATCAACATCACCGATTCCTACAAGAAGAATCGGATTCAGGTCTCTAACACCAAGAAGCCCCTCTTCTTCTACGTTAATCTCGCCAAGGTAGTATAGCGCCATGTCTCTGTATATCCGATTTGGAAACTCGTCATTGTTTTTTGTTTTTTTGTTTTTGTTTTTCTTTATTTTCTCATGTTTAGTTTTACCGATTCTGCAGAGATACATGCAACAGCATAACGAGGTGGAACTTTCAGCACTGGGAATGGGTATTGAAACTCCTTTCTTTTTCTCTGCCTTTAGAGTTTTATTCCTTGAATTTCGCTAGGGTTGGCTGTATAGTAGCCTTGTTAAATATAAGTCTAGCTCTGTTCTGTTGGAAAATTTGATAAAATAAAGAAATGATTACACTTCAAATTTTATTGAACAGACAATTACTCTCGGAAACATACATAATTTGATTAGTTTTCATTGGCTACCGCTGCATGCCCTTAACTTTTGAATGCCTTGAGTCTTGGACTTTGATTCTGATTCAGGCCTTTGAATTAAACTTTCTCTACTGTGATATTGGTGTTAAACTTACTATATATGTACTTATGCTCAGTTTAAAGCATCACATCACTGGTCTCCTATGCTCTGATTCCTCATTAAATTCCGAATAATAAACCGCATGTAGGTTGGTAGTCCACATTTGTTTACTTTGCTGACCTCACTGTATCCTTGAGCTGGGCTAGGAGTAAGAACTGAAGTGTCTATAATCTGTCTTTGTCAAATCTGATAAACTAATTTTTGAGGTAGATGTATTTTGGAGGTCTTGTATTTAGATTTTTGTCCTTGACTGATGATTACCCTAATGAAGATCTACACACAGGGTCATTTTGTCTAGTGTGGGTTTGAATTATAATAGGTTATATAGATATAAGAAAATTGCGTGACGTGTAAGTTGAAAATTCTATCGCAGATATTACTATTATAAATCAAAAGTTGAAATTAGAACTATAATTACTAAAAAATCTGAGAAGTTAATGATATATAATAATTTAGAGTTTACACATGCAATCAATGTCAATCTAGGAGCAACAAGAGCGTAGTAATGAAGTCGAAAAAATGAAAGTTGGTGATGACATTATCAGGAAAAGCATAACGAATTAGATAAAACAATAGACTGGTAAAGTGTGAAGGAACAGAACAAATCATAGTCTTGTAACATGTGTAATCTTCAAGGCAGCAGGGTTTCCTAAGCTATTATATTCTCATAGTAAAAGATTCATAGAAAACTAGAAGGAAATCACAAATTTCCCCAAATAATACACCTAAACGATTTTGAAGCAGATATCTTAGTAACATTGATATAGCACACAAATAGCTGCTTTACTCCCCTATAATGTGCCATCTTTCATCATCTGGTATTTCATTTGGTAGAAGATAAAAATACTGGGAGAAAACTGTTGCAACAGTCTGATAAGTATAGTTGCAATAATGAAGTGTTAAATAGAGTAACTTTTAAAATTTTATAATTGAGACAGCAATATTTTTATGTGTCTGTCATGTTGTTTTCTTAATTAGTAGAACTTTATTACAATGCACTGCTTTTTAACCAATCTTTTGTACCTCTCTTTTTCCTATTCTCTTTCCTTGATTCCAATCTTGGTATGATTTCCGAATTTTCAACCCCTTTTTTGGTTATTGCAGCTATTGCCACAGTGGTAACTGTTGCTGAAATTTTGAAAAACAACGGACTTGCTGTGGAGAAGAGTGAGATTCAATTTTTTCCCATTTCTTTTCTGTGAAATCCCTTTCCCCTGTTGTACATCTATCCTATTCTTCAGTAGATAAATAATGTAATCTAATTTGTTAATGACACAATCTTCATGCAGAAATCACGACATCAACTGTTGACATAAAGGACGATTCTAGAGGCAGACCCGTTCAAAAGGCCAAGGTAAGTCTGGAACAAATTTGTGTTTACTCCAGAATGTTATCTTGATGTTTGTGAGCATATGCGTGTGATTTCATATCATGCTCTAACAATTTACTTCCTACCCATAGCTTTGGAATCTGCTTTACAACTAGCCTAAGTTTTTGGGTTTGATGACTCGTGTTTTAGATTGAAATAGTACTTGGGAAAACAGCAAACTTCGATGAATTGATGGCTGCTGCTGCTGCTGAAGACGGTGAAAACGGAGAAGCTGAAGAGCAAAACGCATAAATTTCCTAAAAAGTACGCTTGAATCTGTTGAAGAAAAATGTACTGTTTAGTGATTTGCAATTTTATGTCGCGAGGTAGAGGACACGTCCTTTTCGACTGACCTGCAAAATTGAACACAATTTCTTGTTTCTTTTCTCTATAAATAGGCATTTCTTAATTTCATTTTTGCTGGGTTTTATGTATCAATTCTTCGTTGAGATGAAGGGGTTCATCTAGTGGTCTAATTTCTATGAATTTAACAATCTGTCAATTGCCTTACTGAAGCATCCGAAACTATGAAGGTCAACCTTACATTTTCTCTCTTTTCAGCGAGACAGTTGAACAATGACCCTTTTCATGGTGAGAACTGCTTCTATTTCCACCCCTTTATGAATTTTTTAAAACTTAGAATATTATTTTAATTGAAAAGATAATTTGTGTTAAAATGATAAATGTTTCTAAAATATATTTCCGTGCAAACTGAAAAAAATATGATGAAAAGGGTCTCTGTAAATGATAATGTTCTAAAGGATAGAGAAGTAAACAAAGAAATCGTTTTTTTTTTCTGGACTAGGAGTTAATGTATGAATATATTCATGGACATTTTATATAATTTTTAGAAGTTATATTTTAACATTTGTTTGTCACGGTTGTTTATAATGAGGGTTTTTTTGTTCAAAGATCGTTTGATTGGTCAAATTAAATGTATCAAATAAAAAAAATTAGTTACTTACCATAATGAATAATTTAAAGATCATTAAATTGTTTAATAAAAGAAATATGATATTATCTGTAAAATATTTGTCATAAAGCGAAAATATTTTTTTTAAAACGTAATTAAAAAATCTATCATTGTTTAATGTTTTTTTTTATCTTATTCTATTGAATGCATTCATATATCATTCATATTAAAAAACACAAAAGTTATTTAATTTTGTTTGCTCAAGTCGAAGTAAAATGTTTTGCAATGGCTTATTATTACTTATGTTTATACCAAGTCATTTTGAACCACCATTTTTTGAACGTTACCAGAGGTTAAGTTTTCTTTTTTCTATTCACAAAAAAATTATTTTAAACGCCAATTAAGAAAAACTAATATTTTCACACGCACGAGTGATGCCAAATTTAATCGCGAGTTCCATATTGTTTTTAAAAAACCTTAATGTTTTTGTATTTTATACTTTATAAAAAAACTTTAAATGAGTTTCTTTACTTGTTTTTATGACAGTAGTAGCCCTATAGCGACTATTAAAAAATTCATTGCACTTGTATTACAACCATCATTTGTTAAGTTGTGAGTTTTTAAAAAGGAAAGTAATACCTTTTTCATAATACATTTTGAATCATTATAGAAAATAGAGATACTTTTTTTTTAGTAACATTCACGTACAAGTTTATTCAAAACTTGATACAAAATAGTAGGAACGTCCTTGTATTATAGCATTTCAATGATTTTCTTACGTATGACATGTAGTGATATAGCTAATCGGAATAGTGAAGGTAGAGTAGATCCTTCACCATAAAACAACAAGTAGGAACGATGTTCGTAGAGAGATAAAGAGATTATTCATTAATGATAGGATAATATTAGTATAATATGCAACGTAGTACTTCTCCAATATTATTTATCTTCCAAGACCCGGTTCATCTGCACCAACCACATACTCTTAATTAATTGAGTTTATAATATAAAAATAAGTTTGTTAACATAATGCACAAATATTAATTGTATTTCTTAAATCATTTATCATTTTCTTCAAAAAAATATAAAGACTTTAAGAGAATAAAGAAGTAAGTAAAAAAAGTCATACCATGTTTAACTTGATTAGGAAAGATTTGATCATGTGTAATTTTAGCATAAACACCTGCCTCATCTACACCACCATATACTGTTAATTAGGTTTCTAATCAGTGGCGGAACTTGGAGAAAAAATTTAGGGGTGCCAAATTAAATTTGTTATATATAAATTTTTTTAGTTAGAAAAAAAGTTTTTCATTTTTTCTCCTCATTTTATCTGCTTAAAACAAACACATAATAGTAGAATTTAAAAAAAATATGACTATTATTTGTTATTATATCATGATACCAAACCATGATATCATTTTATATTAGCCCTTTGTACCTCATTAATTTGATTTGGTGGGTATTGTCAAATTTGAAGACGCTTCTCCCGGATCGCGTTTTAATGAATTTTTAAATTCATTATATATAATTCTAGGAACTTTAGAGATTTGATTTTCATTGTCTTGAATTCTTGGTTCTCATGAAAAGTTTAGTTAACATATATGGATTTTTTTCATCTTTATCACAAACCTCCTTCTTTAAAAAAAGAATTAATTTGTTTACTCTTTATCATAATGTTTCTAATATAAATTTATCACATCTTACCTATTTAGAAAAAAAATAAAATTTATATTTAGAAATCACAATTATCACAATGCAAGACATAACAAAACTTATACCACTTTAATTAAATAAGCAGCACAGTATAAATTCAAAACTTAAAAATAAAATTTACCATAGGCAGTAGAAAACACAAAATTCCTAACTTTCATAATTAAGGGTTATAATAATTTAGGAAAAAGTATAATTAGGATTTATACAATTTTCATAAAAGAATTCCTAAAATCATAATTAAGTTTATACTATATAAACTTAATTTGGAGAAACATCCTAAAAAGATTAATAAATTCATCATACATAAATCATAATAAGATACTAAACTTTATCTGTGAGAGATCATGTGAGAATTACTTCAATCTCAATCTATGTGTTCCCCAATTTCCCAACCTCTGTTTTCTCATCTATCTCTTTATATTTATTTTTCCTCACACGCTTTCATGATAATTTACACGGTGAAAAAATCCTATAACCAAAAAAAATCCTAATCCCTTTTATAGATCAATGTCTCCATTAAATTTTTTATTTTATCTTTTATTATAATTTCCATAATATAAATTTAATATAAATAATATATAAATATAATTTAAATATATATATATATATATATATAATAAATTCCAAAAAAAAATAAATTGGGGGAGTCTCTCCTCTGTCCATGCATAGTTCCGCCGTTGTTTCTAATATTAAATAAATTTGTTATCATAATGGACAATAATTATAATCCTTAAATCATATATGATTTTTTTTGAAAAATATATAGTATTTAAGATAACAAATAAGCGAAAAGAAGTTATACATGGTGTAATTTGATCAGGTGCAATTTGAGTAGGAACTGCACGAACCACATGTTGTTAATTAAACTTCTAATATAAAATGAGTTTGTGGAATGTACAAATATTAGTTATATTCCTTAAATCATATATAATTTTCTTAAAAATAGACTTTAAGAGAATAAAGGATTAAGTGAAAAAAGAAGTCATACATGGTCGTGGTGACGATGGAGGTCGTGGTCCCGACGGTGGTCGTGGTGGCGATGGAGGTGGTAGAGGTAGAGATTGATACAGAAACGGATTTCGTATTACAGTAGGATACACACACCAATTCAAAGATGGTAGAAGACAATTTGATAAAACTGATGCATCAACATTAGAACCAGTCAAACAACTTTGTGCAGAGACATGGGAGCAGGTTCTCAATACGGTTTGAAATTTTATAGTTTGAATGAACACTGGCAAATATTGAATTGACTCTTTAGGTTTATAGGAAGAAGTTGCTTGATAAAGTGAGACCTTGTGGTCTACCAAACACGCTTCCATGGAATCGAAAAGACAAAGAGACAACTTTAATTGGCCATTGATTTCACCACCAAGATGCATTGGATAATTTCCACTGCATGTTTCAACAACATGTGAGCTACAATGTGTCACAAACCTCCTAAGTCTTGGGGACTCGTATGCTTGAGATTGTCCATTAAATATTTGATTAATGGCTAAGCTGATGCTGACATGTTTAGCAAGATTAGCGATTTCATTAGTTCCAACATATTCTACAGGATCATGGGTTTCACTCGTTGCAGCATCGTCTATAGGATTATCAGCTTTATCAACAACATCTTCTGCAATTACCGCACTTATCAACAATAATACAGTGATTAGTATGACTTTCATTCTCTCCATTATTTGGTTTTCGTTATGATAAACCAATTTACAAATCTGGTTGTTGCTTTGGTGCATGAACTTTCCAATATATATATATATATATATATATATATATATATATATATATATAAGACTATAGAAACTATATTCATCTTTATTATTAAAAAAAATTATAATGACCTTTCATCTTTATTACACAACAACCTGACCCATTTGCTTTACAAGAGTTTAAAGTATATGAAATAAAACTTAATTAGATAAAACAGTAGAATGTATTCAATCATTGCATTAGGTAATATTGTAATAATTTTTTTGTATGGTATTTCATTATATATATACTAAAAATATACATTATCGTGACTTTTAGCCCTAGGAATGGGTATAGAAACCTCTCTCCTTTTTTCCATTTTTGAGTTTTATTGGTTACTTATTATTCTACATATAGCTCTTTGTTCATTCAGGTGTTATGTTATTATCATATCGTAGATTTACTCCTCTTTATGATTTTTTTAAAAACTTATAATAGAATTTTATTTAAAATGATACGCTGTATTAAATTGATAAAATACGCGTCTAAAATATATTTCCGTGGAAACTGAAAAAAATAAAATTCTGAAAAGGGTCTGTGTAAATGATAATGTTCCAAAGGTTAGAGAAGAAAATGATAAAGACATCGACTTTTTTTTCTTCTAGAAATATAGTTAATGTATGAATATATTCGTGGACATTCTATATAATAATTTTTACGAGTTATATTTTAACATTTCTTTGTCACGGTTCTTTATTACGAGGGTTTTTTTGCACGGAGATTTTTTGATTGGTTAGAGTAAAGGTTGGCTTAAAAATTTTAATTACTCACCCATTGAATAATTTATTGATTTAATATTGTAAAATATGAAACTGTTTAATTAACAGAAATATCATATTTATCCGTAAAACATTTTTCATAAGCTAAAATAATTTTGTGAAACGTGATTAAAAAATGTAATTTTTTTATATTATTTAATTTTTATTATTATATTAAGAATTAAGTATGTTTCTGATTTTTTAATTTTTAGTAAAAATTAATTTGTTTTTTAAATTTTAATTCAATTTAATCTCTCAACTTTTATTTATATATATATTATATGAGTTTATTCTTTTTAACCATTATTATGTTTATTCAAAATTTTAAACGTATTTTATTGTTTTATATTTTTTAATGCTTTTTATTATATTAAATGCATAGTGTAGAAATAAAGTATGTTTTGCAAAGACATATTCGTGGATGTAAGGCTACTTTACTTCCTATTAGTCAGTTTATTCATTTTCTTGACCGACAAAAAATTAATTAATTAATTAATTAGAACAAAATTATACCCGTTATTTGAAAACAAAAAAGTGAGGAATTACAGATTTAAACCATTTTCTTTCTATAATATTCTAGTTTTAGACGATGTACTTTCGTCGTTTTCTTTTTTGTTTATTTATTTGTTTATATTAGAAAAGTTAATATAATAATAATTATATTTATTTACATAATAATATTCAAATATTTTAATTATATATAAATTATAAATATAATATTTAAAATGAGATGCATTTATATCGATGATGATTGTTAACGTAGATATACTTGAAATATTATCTTGTATAAAATAGAAATAACATAAAGTTGATGTTAAAAATAATAATTAGAAACACATAGAGATATGTCATGTGCAAATATATGGAATCAACAATATTATTATTTTTGTAAAATAATAAATATTAAGATTAAAAAAAACATATATTTAAATATGTATTTATTAAATGATGTGTAGTTGTATGATTAAAATTTTAAATTAAACATTTTAACTCTTTTTTTGTCAACGTTGTACATAAATTCATAGTATAAAAATCATTTCTTACTATTACTAATAATAATAATAATAAACAATAATAATATTATTATTAATATTATTGTTAATATTAATTGATATAATAATACTAATAATAATTTTACCAATAATAATAATAATAATAAAATTTGTATTTATCCAAAGAGTATGTAGATTAAAAATTGTTATAACTATGAAATTGGTCAAAAGTTATGGAAATGCATAATTATTTTTTATTATGTTGGTATATATTGTAAAAGAAAACATGTAAATGTTGGAATTAAAATTATAAGGTATTGAAATTTAATGTTTAATAATACTATTAATGCTAACGTTAATACTAATATAAATTCAAATACAAATATTAATATCAATACCAGTAATATTAATACTAATATTAAATTCTATCATAACTATAAAGCTACTTTCTAAAATATGTATAAAAGAAAGTTACCAAATAATATAGCTACAATAAAAAAGATTTATGATAAGAGTATAATTTTGTTGAGTAATAATAAAAATAAATGATTCCTAATCTTGAATAAATTTATTTTCTTATTGTAGAATAAACTTTTGTTAAAACCTCAATCAACTATAAATTTGAAAATGTTACTTTGGCAAAACTTTTAGTTCGAGACCCGTGCTTATTTACAGTAGGATTTTTTTTAATTATTATTAAAGTATTTATTTAATTTCTATTAATTTTATAAAATTATATCTAAAAATCAAAATTATATACGTGACTTAAATATAGTATAGTTAACAATATTAATACAATAATTAAATATAAAAATTATTATTATTTATTTGTATTAAAAAAATTAATATAGTTATTATTATATTTAAATAAATAATTTATATATAAAATTATATTTAAGTGTTATAATTATATATAGAGTTATAAATATACTATTTAAACAAAGAATTTGATAATATGAAAAGATTAAATAACTAACTACGGGTATTTAATAGATCATAATACTAATAATATTAAAAATATTTATGGTAAAATATTTATATATTATAAAATATGATCTCGTACTGAAGTAAATAAAATTAAAAATTTTAAATAAAAACATATATAAATGAAAAGATATGGAGACATGAAATAAAAAAAATGAAGTTTAACTTAAGTATAATTAATAAAAAATTTAAATAATTTTAAAAATAAGATTGAATCTTATCGGTTTTGTAATAAACAACCCTTTTAATTTCATAGATATAAGATTTATAGTTAAATTCTGATGACATTATTTATTGTGTCGTCATAATAGCATATAAGTACATACTTTAACCTTTGCTCATTTCTGAATCTTCTTGATATGAATTTTAATGATTACATAGGATTATAATTCATAATCCTATAAGTGTTTCTAGTAAGATATGTATAAGATAAAATCTAAAATACATAAGATATTATGTGTAAGATTCAAACAAAAATATTTATAATTTTTTTTTATAAAAATAGTTATGGATATTCTGCAAATCCAAATTAACATATTTTTAGGCATTATTAAAAGAAAGTAGAATTTATATATCATTTTGAACACTTGATACAAAATAGTAGGAATATTGTATTATAGCATTTCAATGATTTTCTTACATATGACATATAGTGATATAGCTAATTGGAATAACGAAGGTACAATAGATCCTTCAGTGTAAAACAACAAGTAAGAACAATGTTCATAAAGAGATAAAAAGATTATTCATTAATTATAGGATAGTCTAGAACACATTTTAACTATTGTAATATTAGTATAAAATGCAACATAGTATTTTTCCAATATAATTTATCTTCCAACACCCGGTTCATCTGCACAAACCACATACTGTTAATTAAGTTTATAATATAAAAATAAGTTTGTTAACATAATGCACAAATACTAATTTTATTTCTTATATCATATATGATTTTCTTCAAAAAAATATATAGACTTTAAGAGAATAAAGAAGTAAGTAACAAAATAAGTCATACCATGTTTAACTTGATTAGGAGAAATTTGGTGTGTTATTTTAGCAGAAACACCTGCCTCATCTGCACCAACCACATTCAATTAATTAGGTTTCTAATATAAAATTTGTTATCAGAATGGACAATAATTATAATTCTTAAATCATATATGATTTTTTTTAAAAATATATAAAATTTAAGATAATAAAAAAGTAAGCGAGAACAAGTTATACATGGTGTAATTTGAGCACGATAATTAAACTTCTAATATAAAAAGAGTTTGTGAAATGTACAAATATTAGTTATATTCCTTAAATCATAGATACTTTTCTTAAAAATAGATTTTAAGAGAATAAAGGAGTAAGTGACAGAAGAAGTCATACATGGCGGTGGCGGTGGTGGTGGTAGTATAGGTGGTGGAGGAATTGGCACTAGAGTAGGATACACACACCAATTCAAAGATGGTAGAAGACAAGCTGATAAAACTGATGCATCAACATTAGAACCAGTCAAACAACTTTGTGCAGAGACATGGGAGCAGGTTCTCAATACGGTTTGAAATTTTACAATTTGAATGAGCATTGGGTTTATAGGAAGAAGTTGTTTGATAAAGTGAAACCTTGTGGTTTACCAAACACGCTTCCATGGAATTGAAAAGACAAAGAGACAACTCTAATTGGCCATTGGTTTCACCACCAAGATGCATTGGATCATTTTCACTGCATGTTTCAGCTACATGTGAGCTGCAATGTGTCACAAATCTTTTGAACCTTCGTACTCTTGAGGTTGTTCATTAAGTATTTGATTAATGACTAAGTTGATACTGACATGTTTAGCAAGGTTAGCAATTTCATTAGTTTTAGCATATTTTGCCGGATCACTGGTTTCACTAGTTGTAACATCTTCTGAAGGACCACCCACTTTACCAACAACATCTTCTGCAATCACCACACTTATGAACAATAATACACTTATTAGTATGACTCTCATTCTCTCCATCATTTGGTTTTCATTATGATAAACCAATTTACAAATTTGATTCTTGCTTGGGTGCATGAACTTTCCAAAATATATATATATATATATATATATATATATATATATATATATATATATATATATATATATATATATATATATATATATATATATGACTATAGAAACTATATTCATGTTTATTATAAAAAAAAATTATAAGACCTTTCATCTTTATTTCACAACAACCTGACCCACTTGCTTTACAAGAGTTTAAAGTATATGAAATAAAACTTAATTACATAAAATAGTAGAAGGTATTCAATCATTGCATTAGGTAATATTGTAATAATTTTTTTGTATGGTATTTCATTATATATATACTAAAAATATACATTATCGTGACTTTTAGCCCTAGGAATGGGTATAGAAACCTCTCTCCTTTTTTCCATTTTTGAGTTTTATTGGTTACTTATTATTCTACATATAGCTCTTTGTTCATTCAGGTGTTATGTTATTATCATATCGTAGATTTACCCCTCTTTATGATTTTTTTAAGAACTTATAATAGAATTTTATTTAAAATGATACGTTGTATTAAATTGATAAGATACGATTGTAAAATATATTTCCGTGGAAACTGAAAAAAAAAAAATTATGAAAAGGGTCCGTGTAAATGATAATATTCCAAAGGTTAGAGAAGAAAATGATAAAGACATCGAATTTTTATTTTTCTAGAAATATAGTTAATGTATGAATATATTCGTGAACATTTTATATAATAATTTTTACGAGTTATATTTTAACATTTGTTTGTCGCGGTTCTTTATTACGAGGGGTTTTTTGCACGGAGATTGTTTGATTGGTTAAAGTAAAGGTTGGCTTAAAATTTTTAATTACTCACCCACATTAAATAATTTAATGATTTAATATTGTAAAATATGAAATTGTTTAATTAAAGAAATATGATATTTATCCGTAAAACATTTGTCATAAGCTAAAATAATTTTGTGAAACGTGATTAAAAAATGTCATTATTTTATATTTTTTTAATTCTTTTTATTCTATTAAATGCATTCATAAATGAAGTATGTTTTGCAAAGGCATATTCGTGGATGCAGGCTACTTCCTATTAGTCGTTTATTCATTTTCTTGATCGACAAAAAAATAATTAATTAATTAGAACAAAATTATTCCCGTTATTTGAAAAAGTGAGGAATTACATATTTAAACCATTTTCTTTCTATAATATTAGTGTACACATAGCGCATGTGCATATACATTTTTTAAATATAAATGATAGTATAATTTAGTAGGTGATAGTAGTGTAATTTTATTAAATTAATATATAAAATAAATTTATATTTATTAAAAATGAAGTGAAATGTTAAAAAAAAGTGAAATGAATAGAAAAATTAATTGTCGATGAATAAAAAAGAAGATAAACAGTTTTATAGAAAATAGGTAAAAATAACCATTAATTTTAAAAAATGTAATAAATAATTATATTGTAAAGGGTATAATTGGTATTATGAAATGTGGACACAAAAGAGGGAATCATCTTTATATATTGTTATAGATACTAGTTGGAGACCATGTATTTACACACGAGTCGTCGTTTTCTTTTTTATTTATTTATTTATTTTTATTAGAAAAGTTAATATAATAATTATTATATTTATTTACATAATAATATTCAAATATTGTAATTATATATAAATTATAAATATAATATTTAAAATAGATATATAATTGTTATTGTAAATATATTGTGAAATATTATCTTGTATAGTATAAATTAGAAATAACATAAAGTTGATGTTAGAAATAATAATTAGAAACACGTGGAGATATATCATACACAAATATATGGAAAGATATTAATATATGGAATCAACAATATTATTATTTTTTTAAAATAATAAATATTAAGATTAAAATTGTCCATGCTATGAAAAGTTATTTTGTTAGACACGTTTAGATATTGATACACTCTTCTGCACGACCTATATTACAACGAGTCTTTTGATCAACAAAATGAACAAAAGAATTTATATACTAGTTGACCAACAAAATGAACAAAAAACCTTAATGTTCTTGTATTCTATAGTTTACAAAAAACTTCAAATGAGTTTCTTTACTTGTTTTTATCACTTTAGCCCTAGAGTGGCTGTTAAACAATTCATTGAACTTGCGTTACAAGCATCATTCGTTAAGTTATGAGTTTTTAAAAATAAAGTAATATCTTTTTTATAATACATTTTGAATCATTAGATAGAAAGAATAGAGTTAATTTTTTTTAGTAACATTCACATACAAGTTTATTCAACATTTGATACAAAATAGTAGGAACGTCATTGTATCATAGCATTTCAATGATTTTCTTATACATGTGGCAATATAGTTAATTGAAATATTGAAAGTACAATAGATCCTTCATCATAAAGCAACAAGTAGAAACAATGTTCATAGAGATAAAGAAATTATTCGTTAAATATAGGATAATCTAGAACACATTTCAACTATTGTAATATTAGAATAGAATGCAACGTAGAACTTCTCCGATATTATTTATCTTCCGACACCCGGTTCATCTGCACCAACCACACACAGTTAATTAATTAAGTTTATAATATAAAAATAAGTTTGTTAACATAATGCACAAATATTAATTGTATTTCTTAAATCATTTATGATTTTCTTCAAAAAAGTATATAGACTTTAAGAGAATAAAGAAGTAAGTAACAAAAGAAGTCATACCATGTTTAACTTGATTAGGAGAAATTTGATCATGTGTAATTTTAGCAGAAACACCTGTCTCATCTGCACCAACCACATACTGTTAATTAGGTTTCTAATATAAAATAAATTTGTTATCAAAATGGACAATAATTGTAATCCTCAAATCATATATGATTTTTTTGAAAAATATATAGAATTTAAGATAATAAAAAAGTAAGCGAGAAGAAGTTATACATGATGTAATTTGATCAGGTGTAATTTGTATAGAAATTGCACCAACCACATGTTGTTAATTAAACTTCTAATATAAAATGAGTTTGTAGAATGTACAAATATTAGTTATATTCCTTAAATCATATATACTTTTCTTAAAAATAGACTTTAAGAGAATAAATGAGTAAGTGACAAAAGAAGTCATACATGGCGATGGTGGTGGTGGTGGCGGCGGTGGTGGAGGTGGTGGAGGTTCTGGAATTGGAAATGGCATTAGAGTAGGATACACACACCAATTCAAAGATGGTAGAAGACAATTTGATAAAACTGATGCGTCAACATTAGAACCAGTCAAACAACTTTGTGCAGAGACATGGGAGCAGGTTCTCAATACGGTTTGAAATTTTACTGTCTTAATGAGCATTGACAAATATTGAATTGACTCTTTAGGTTTATAGGAAGAAGTTGTTTGATAAAGTGAGACCTTGTGGTCTACCAAGCATGCTTCCATGGAATCGAAAAGACAAAGAGACAACTCTAGGTGGCCATTGATTTCACCACCAAGATGCATTGGATCATTTCCACTGCATGTTTCGGCAACATGTGAGTTACAATGTGTCACAAACCTCCTAAGTCTTGGGGACTCGTATGCTTGAGATTGTCCATTAAGTATTTGATCAATGGCTAAGCTGATACCGACATGTTTAGCAAAATTAGCGGTTTCATCAGTTCCACGGGTTCCACTTGTTGTAGCATCTTGTGTAGGATTATCGGCTTTACCAACAATATCTTCTGCAATCACCACACTTATGAACAATAATACAACAATTAGTATGACTCTCATTCTCTCCATCATTTGGTTTTTGTTATGATAAACCAATTTACAAATTTGGTTGGTGTTTGGGTGCATGAACTTTGCAATATATATATATATATATATATATATATATATATATATATATATATATATATATATATATATATATATATATATATATATATATATATAAAAGAATATAGAAACTATATTCATGTTTATTATAAAAGAAATTATAATGACCTTTCATCTTTATTACACAACGATCTGACCCATTTGCTTTACAAGAGTTTAAAGTATATGAAATAAAACTTAATTAGATAAAACAGTAGAATGTATTCAATCATTGCATTAGGTAATATTGTAATAATGTTTTGTATGGTATTTCACTATATATATACTAAAAATATACAATTATCGTGACTTTCAGCCCTACGAATGGGTATAGAAACCTCTCTCCTTTTTCCGTTTTTGAGTTTTATCGGTTACTTATTATTATTCTACATATAGCTATTTGTTCATTCAGGTGTTATGTTATTATCATATTGTAGATTTACTCCTCTTTATGATTTTTAAAAAAAACTTATAATAGAATTTTATTTAAAATGATACGTTGTATTAAATTGATAAAATACGCTTCTAAAATATATTTCCGTGGAAACTGAAAAGAAAAATTATGAAAAGGGTCTGTGTAAATGATAATGTTCTAAAGGTTAGAGAAGAAAATGATAAAGACATCGAATTTTTTTTCTTCTAGAAATATAGTTAATGTATGAATATATTTGTGAACATTTTATATAATGATTTTTACGAGTTATATTTTAACATTTGTTTGTTTATTACGAGGGGTTTTTTGCTCGGAGTATTGTTTGATTGGTTAAAGTAAAGGTTGGCTTAAAAATTTTAATTACTCACCCCCATTGAATAATTTAATGATTTAATATTGTAAAATATGAAATTGTTTAATTAAAGAAATATGATATTTATCCGTAAAATATTTGTCATAAGCAAAAATAATTTTGTGAGACGTGATTAAAAAATGTCATTGTTTTATATTTTTTAATTTTTAATTATTATATTAAATGCATTCATAATTACAGAAATAAAGTATGTTTGTCAAAGGCATATTCGTGGATGCAAGGCTACTTCCTATTAGTCGTTTATTA
Source organism: Vigna unguiculata (assembly GCF_037176805.1). Classification (NCBI taxonomy): domain Eukaryota; kingdom Viridiplantae; phylum Streptophyta; class Magnoliopsida; order Fabales; family Fabaceae; genus Vigna; species Vigna unguiculata. The sequence goes on from NC_140796.1 coordinate 54,985,896, forward strand.
ATTTTCTTGATCGACAAAAAAATAATTAATTAATTAATTAGAACAAAATTATTCCCGTTATTTGAAAACAAAAAAGTGAGGAATTACATATTTAAACCATTTTCTTTCTATAATAGTCTACGTATCAACATAGTTAAACCGTTTTTTATTATTTAAGTTTATACCAAATCATTTTGGACCACCATTCTTTTTACGTTACCATAGGTTAAGTTTTCTTTTTTCTATTCATAAAATTTTTAATTTTAAACAGCAATTAAAAAAATCCAATTTTAAACTTAAATTGGAAAATATTTTCATACGCGCGAGTGATGTTTAGCAAATTTAATCTCGAATTCCATATTGTTTGTAAAAAACCTTAATTTTCTGGTCTTTTATAGTTTATAAGAAAATTTAATTGGGTTTCTTTACTTGTTTTTATAGTTCAATAGTGACTATTAAAAAATTCATTGAACTTGTCTTACAACCATCGTCTTAAGTGTTAAGTTGTCCTGAGTATTTATAAGTGAAATTAATACCTTTTTTTATAATACATTTTGAATCATTAGATATAAAGAATAGTTAAATTTTTTAGTAATATCCACGTACAAGTTTATTCAACACTTCATACGAAATAGTATAAATGTTATTGTGATGTATCATAACATTTCAATAATTTTCTTACACATGGCATGTAGTGATATAACTAACTAGAGTATTAAAGTTACAACATATTCTTCGCCATAAAACATCAAGTAGGAACAATGTTTGTAGAGAGATGAAGATATTATTCATTACATATGGGATAATCTAGAACGCATTGCAATTACTGTTGTATTAGTATAATATGCAACGCAAGTACTTTCTCACTATTGTATGTTTATCTTCCAACACCTGGCTTATCTGCACCAACCATATGTTGTTAATTAAGTTTCTAATATAAAATAAGTTTGCTACCAAATGCACAATTATTAATTATATTTCTTAAATAATATACAATTTTTTTGAAAAACAGATTCTAAGAAAATATATAGAAAGTGAAGGCAGAAGTCATACCAGGTGTAATTTGATCAGGCGTAATTTGATCATGCGTAATTTGATCAAGTGTAATTTGATCAGGTGTAATTTGATCAGGTGTAATTTGATCAGACATAATTTGATCAGGTGTAATTTGATCAGGCGTAATTTGATCAGGTGTAATTTGACCAGACGTAATTTGATCAGGTGTAATTTGATTAGGATATCTCCTAACATCTGCATTATTTGCACAAATATTAATTATATTCCTTAATCATGTTTGATTTTCTTGAAAAATAAGCAGATTTTTAGAGAATAAAAAAGTAAGCAACAAAAGAAGTAATACCTTACTACAAAAGAAAAATTGAAATTACCAACAACCGTAATTCGTCGATAAATACATAAATCCGTCAGTAAGGAAGTATTACCAACAATGGTGGTTGATCAAAATATGACCTATGATTTACTAAAGAAGTAAATGACAAAATATAAGTCATACCTGGTGGTGGTGGAGTTTGATCAATATACACACATTGAATCAAAGATGGCTTAAGACAAGCTGATAAAGCTGATGTATCAACATTAGAAGTAGTCAAACAAGTTTGTGCAGTGACATGAGAGCATGTTCTCAAGACTGTTTGAAATTTTACGATCTGAATGAGGACTGGCAAATATTGAATTGAGTTTTGAGATTTATAGGAAGAACTTGTTTGAAGAAGTGAGGCCTTATGATCTACCAAGCATGCTTCCATGGAATCGAAAAGGCAAAGAGACAACCCTAATGGGCCATTGATTCCACCCCCATGATGCATTGGATTATTTCCATTGCATGTTTCAGCAACATGAGAACTGCAATGTGTCACAAACCTCTTGAACCTTGGAGACTCATAAGCTTTAGATTGTCCATTAAGTATTTGATTAATGGATAAACTGATACCGGCGTTTTCGGCAAAATTAGCGGTTTCATCAATTTCAGCGTATTGCGCAGGATCGTGCACAGGACCGTTCGCAGGATCATGCACAGGACCGTGCACAGGATTAATGACCTTACCAGCACCAACATCTTTTGCAACAACTACACTTAAGAACAACAATATAGTTATTATTATGGCTCTCATTCTCTCCATATTATGATTAGTTTTCATTATGATAAACCAATTTACAACCTTTTTAGATTTGGTTGGTGCTCAGGGATATGAATTTTACAATATATAGAAACATTATTCATGCTTATTATAAAAAAATTATAATGACCTTTCATATTTATTATTCAACCTGACTCATTTGCTTTACAAGAGTTAAAACTATATAAAATAAAACTTAATTACATAAAATAATAGAATGTATTCGATCATTGCATTAATATTCATATTTAATTTTTCTATTTTTTTATGAATTTTCATATTTTATATATATATATATATATATATATATATATATATATATATATATATATATATACACACGTAAATTTATACATATATACTAAAAATTGAACTGCAATATTCTAAGTTAATTATTCCTCTATTTTTTATGAGGCAAATCTATTTTTTATGCGTTTACACGAGGGTTGAGTATAATTATTAATACATGATAAGAAGAAATAGTTACATGATTATTATTTTTCATTGTATTCAATAAATTATCAAGCATTGTGATAAAAAAAAAATAATATATATAGATAAAAATATTTTACCACCCTTTGGTGCATTGGATATAACAGAAACTTGCATCAAATAATTAATTTTGAATTTGGAGAAATTGGGTTTAACAAATAGGTTGATCCTTCATTAAAATTGGAGTCAAATCACTATTATATGACGTTACAGTTATAACTAAAATTGTTTTTTTTAGAAAGACAATTATATCAAAAGATTTTTTAATGGTAAATTACATATAAAAATACACGCATATATATATATATATATATATATATATATATATATATATATTGAAAATAAATAATTATATTAATTAATATATTATAAGACTATATTTTTAATAAACTTAGTCACTGGAAAATATCTCTATAGCTTTGGTTATTTATATTGAAAACGGAACTCATATATAATTCATGTAGTTAAATTTATTTAGCTGGGTAAAATTTTGTAATAGTTGAAGAATAAATTGCATTAAATGACACATTGTATAAGTATATTTTTCATGACTGTTTTTCAAAATATAAATTTATTTGTTGATTTAGATTCTCTTAAAATGTATTTTGAGATTTTAAGTAATATATCTATATTTAAAATCTTTATTCTTTTAGGTACATATTTTTCTTCTTCTAATTTCGTCCTTCATCCTTTAACTAACGATTATTTTAAATTAAAATAATATTTTCTTTTTTATACTTTAATCAAACGTTATTTTAAATTAAAATAATTATATTTTTAAATTTGAGACATGGTTTGAGGTGTTAGAGTTCCTTTCACTCAAATAATAATAAAGGGATTGTATTATATAAAATCTTTGAATTGCAATAAACGATTTCTTAGACAATAAACATGTTAATTAACGTTTTTGTTGTGGATAAGATTGGTGGATAAAACAAAATTAGAATAATATATAATTTGTGTATGGAGAGAGAACACATTGTACAATATTTTAAATTTTAAATTAGGTTTTAATATGTTTTAACTTTTAATATGATGTTTTAAAATACCAATTTATATAAAAATATCTTTAGAATTCATCATTGAATTTAATATATTATTAATAGTCTAAATAATTAAAATTATATAAAAATCCAATGACACAATATCCTTAAATATTTTATAATGAGTTGTAATTTTGGTGTGACGTAGTGGATATTTAATATATAAATATATATTATGTTTATGATATAACTTATTATTTTGCAAATACACTATATATTAAATATTTCTAAACTTTGCAAAGGGTTATCATTCAATCACTTATAAGATAAATTTTCTTCGTACTTAATACTTGATCAAATTTAGTAATTAGGATCTCCTTCATCTCTTCGTGACATAATCTAGTCTACTCTACTTGAGTATGAGTAGTTACTAGAGAAATAATACCATCATATTGAATCATTATGTCAATTCATAAACTCAAATACAACCACTTAGAATTTTCCTTGCAATTATAAAAATTACATCACATTTCATGCGTACATACATACATGCGTACATACATACATACATATATACATGCATAGATGCATACATACATACATACATACATACATACATACATACATACATACATGCATGCATGCATACATGCATCCATGCATACATACATACATGCATGCATACATGCATCCATGCATACATGCATCCATGCATACATGCATCCATGCATACATATATACATGCATGCATACATCCATAAATACATACATGCATGCATACATATATACATGCATACATATACATACATACATATATACACATACGTGCATGCATCCATACATACATGCATACATACATGCATCCATACATACATGCATACATACATGCATACATTCATACATACATACATACATACATGCATACATTCACACATACATATATACATACATACATATATATATACATGCATCCATCCATTCATACATACATACACACATCCATACATATATACATCCATGCATACATGAATATATACAAACATACATACATTCATACATGCATGCATACATAGATACATTGATACATACGTACCTACATATATACTTTCATACATACATACATGCATACATACATACATACATACATACATGTATACATATATACATACATGTATACATACATGCATACATACATACATACATACATACATATATTACATACATATATACATAATTTTCCATAATCTTATTTTTGCATAATTGTGCATACTTAAGCCAGTTCAAATAACCCAAGAACCTTTTTCAGATGTTAATCACATATCAAATTCAAGTCCATCACTGTTATCAATGTCAATTAATCTCAAATACAATACTAAAACATTAATCATACTCAAACAAATAGATCAAAACTTCAATTCCATAGCTTTCACAAATCACATATCATTCCACCCTCTAGATACAACCGCAATACAAATGTACAATTACAATTTCAACATGCTTGTAACTTAAAATAATGCAATTAGCTTCCCTCACCTGTTATCCTGTTTAAACAACTCTATGAACGCTAAACACCTTTACCTCCCTAGAATACTCTATCCACACATAGAAACATCACAAGAACGATTAAGACATACCATTATGATCTCTAATTAATAGGGACTCATACCCATGATTAAAAAGACGCATGCAAGCAAAAGAAAGCTAACATGCAACAAAAAACATAAATATATCAAAAAGAGGGCGGAAACTCAACTTATGCAAATGGAGAAACTAATCGATCCAAATTGAAGAGCTCGCTGAAAGGATCAATTCTACAGTATCGATTCTTCAATCAAATGACTATAGAAACAAAACCCTAAAGAGAGTCCGAGAACTATAGGAAAGTGGTTGCGAGAAAAATGATGTCTTTTAAAATAATGAAATTTTTTTATAACTATTTTACTTATACTTACACATTTTAATATTAAAATAATCGAATTTTACTATTTTTAAATCACTGCCACTCTCAAAATACAATTTTCTAGGGTTTTTTAAAAAATTAATAAAAATTGATGCCAAAATTCTAAATTAAAATGAAATAACTCATTTTGGTAATTTTGGTTACGTCGTCTTGCTATACCGAAACCAAATTAGTGATTTATTTGAAGATAGTGAATTAACCCAAAATATTTACTTATATTTCCATAACCTTCTAAATTTAAATTCTTCAACTTTTGTATTTTAAACAAAAGATGATTACTATTTTAATTTAAATTTTGAAATGGGACTATTAACTAACTAAACTCTTTTATACATTTTGATAATATCTTCTCCATTAAGCAACATAACTATTTTATATCTTTACTTCATTTTCGGAAAAATAATCACTTTTACTTTGATCTATGATTAATTAATTATGGAAAAATATTTGTACACGTGTAAGTAATACTTAGAGAAATTTTATCTCAAGTTTCACATTGAAATTTCATATCAAGTTTCACATTATTTATAAAACTAAAATTTATTTTTCTTATATTTCTTATAGTAAGAATGTGGTGAATTAGTTCTAAAAAGACAACTTCAATCAAAAGAAAAATATTAGAGTAAGTCAAACCGACATTAGAGCTATACTATCATAGTTAAAAATATTAGAATGGACAAAACGAAGTTTAAGGGGCGACGTTAATACTTTTTAAAATAAAAAAATTATTATATCATAATACGTGTAAAAAGTGATGAGAGTAAATATTTATTTAAATTATTATATCATAATACTTGAGTAATTTTGTTATACTTGGCGCGCAATAATATAACTAATTGGAATATTTGAAAGTACAATAAATTCTTCACCGTAAAGTAACGAGTAGGAACAACGTTTCGAAATTACATCTTTAAATAATTTTCATTTAATAATAGTCTACGTATCAACGTAACATCGATTTTAGTTATTTTCTATTTAAGTTTATACCAAATCATTTTGAACCACCATTCTTTTTACGATATCATATATAGGTTAAGTTTTCTTTCTTCTATTCATAAAAAGAAAATATTTTTAAAAATTAAGAAAAATCAATTTTAAACTTAGATTGGAAAACATTTTCACACTCGCGAGTGACGTTTAGCCAAATTTAATCTCGAGTTCCGTATTGTTTTTAAAAAATCCTTAATTTTCTTGTATTTTATAGTTTATAAAAAAATTTAAATGAGTTTTTATCACATTAGTTCTATAGTGACTATAAAAATTTCATTGAACTTGTGTTACAACCATCCCCGTTAAGTTGAGTTTTTAAAAATGAAAGGAATACCTGTTTTTATAATACATTTTGAATGATTAACACACATAATATAAAATAGTAGGAAAGTCATTAATGATATAAAATAATATTATTGAGTGATTTTCTTACACATGGCATACATCGATAATTGGAAACATATCCTTTAACATAAAACAACAAGTAGGAACAACGTTTGCACAGAGACAAAGAGATTATTCATTACATATGGGATAATCCTGAACGGATTGCAATTATTGTTGTATTATTATAACATGCAAAGCAAGTAGTTCCAGAGTATTATATGTTTATCTGCACCAACCACATGTAACTTGATCAGATGTAATCTGAGCAGGATCTCTTCCACTATTTGCTGCTGGAACTGCACAAAATTAATTATATTTCTTAATTATATATGATTTTTTTTAAAATTAATAGACTTTAAGAGAATAAAGATATAAATAACAAAATAAATGTTAGGTCTAGAGAGGAGTTTCATTGGGAAGAAACAATATCAATGAGACTTGAGTCTAACACATGTCAAAGTGAACCAATCTGGCTCACACGGGTTGGATCACCACTCGGGTTAATAATGAGTGAGTCCAATCTAACTCACTTTATGGTGAGCCAAAAATTTGGAACCCAACATAACCCACAACGGGTTGGTGGGTTAAATAAATTGATTCACCAACCCACATAAAAAATGAATTTTTTATTTTTATTTTTAAGTATTCAAATATTTGAATAATTTTGTAAGCTACTAATAAGATGACAATCACATTAAAATTAAGAACTAGTGTTTTCATCATACACAACACCAATATAAAGAAAGTGTCCATATAGTCCAAGAAAACAATACTAATATTACAAAGTTTTTGTCATGCTATTAAACAAAATATAAATGAAAAAACTATACATTTTTGTCATGCTAATTTAAAAATATTTGTTTATAAGACAATTGTTTGAGTAATTTATTATAAAGATAATAATTAAATATTAAAGTATCAACGTATATAACTTGACAATCAAATAATTAAACAATCAAACTATTTAAATATTATTAAGCAATATTCTAACACTTAAAAATATGAAATTGTGAACCTATAAAATTAAGAGTAGTAAATAATTATAAAAAAAAATTAAAAAGATGTGAAAAAATGTTGGTGGGTTAGGTGAGACAGGTTGAGTTTAACCCACTTTTGAAAAAACTTATTTTTTCTCAACCCAACCCGTGAACCAACCTGACTTGGATTGGTTCACGGGTTGTAACCGATTTTGACATCTTTATACATAAGATATTGACATCACTTTCAACCCAAAACCTTAAGGCAATAAGTTTATGGGTCTTCATCCTTATATACTATTTCACTTTCTCATTTCTACCCAATGTGAAAATTAGACTTACACTTGGATTTTCAACAAAAAATCCTACTTGATGATGGTGATGAAAATATGATATATGATTTACTAGAGAAGTAAATGACAAAATAAATCATACTTGGTGGTGATGGTGGTGGATCTTGATCAAGATAGACACATCGAATCAAATATGGTTTAAGACAAGCTGATAAAGTTGATGTATTAACATCAGAAGTAGTGAAACAAGTTTGTGCAGTGACTTTGGAACAGGTTCTCAAGACAGCTTGAAATTTCACAGTCTCAATGAGCACTGGCAAATATTGAATTGATTTCTGAGATTTATAGGAAGAAGTTGTTTGATAAAGTGAGGCCTTATGGTCTACCAAACATGCTTCCATGGAATCGAAAAGGCAAAGAGATAACCCTAATTTGCCACGCATTGGATCATTTTCACTACATGTTTCAGCAACATGTGAGCTGCAATGTGTCACAAACTTTTTGAACCTTGGAGACTCGTACGCTTGAGGTTGTTCATTAATGACTAAGTTAATATTAGCGGTTTCATCAATGCCAGCTTCTTCTGCAGTTTCTGCAGTTTCTGCAGGATTGACAACTTTACCAGCAACCACGTCTTCTGCAACCACCACACTTATGAACAACAATATACTTATTACTATGCTTCTCATTCTCTCCATTATTGGTGATAAACCAATTTACAACACTTTTAGATTTGGTTGGTGCTTAGGTGTATGAATTTTACGATATATATATATACTTACATACAAGAATGTAGAAACCTTATCCATGTTTATTATAAAAAATTATAATGACCTTTCATCTTTATTACACAATCCGGCTCATTTGCTTCACAAGAGTTAAAAATATATAAAGTAAAACTTAATTACATAAAAATAATAGAATGTATTCAATCATTGCATTAATAATAATATTTTTTATTCTATTTTTTTATGGAGTTTCATTATACATATATTCTATATATGTGATCGTAAATTTATACAATATATACTAAAAATTGAGCTGCAATATTCAAAATTAATTCTTTTATTTTTAAAAAGGCAAATCTTACCTTTGATGCGTATACATGAGGGTTGAGTAAAATTATCAACAACACGTGATAAGAAGAAAAATAGTTACGTGATTATTATTTTTCACTGTATTCAATAAATGATCAAGCATTTGTGATAAAATAAAAAAAAATATCAATAAAATATTTTACCAGCCTTTCGTGCATTGGATATAACAAAAACTTGCATCAAATAATTAATGTTGAGTTTGGAAAAATTGGGTTTCACCGAGAGGTCGATCCTTCATTAAAATTAAGAGTCAATTCATTATATGACGTTACCGTTATAACTATAATTGTTTTTTTAGAACGACAAATATATCAAAAGATACTTTTTTTACGGTTAATTACATATAAAAATACACGCATATATATATATATATATATATATATATATATATATATTGAAAATAAATAATTATATTAATTAATATATTAGAAGAGTATGTTTTTAGTAAATTTAATCAATGGACAATATCTCTAGAGCTTTGGTTATTTATATTGAAAACGGAACTCAGATAACTCATGTAGTTAAATTTATTTAGCTGGGTAAATTTTTTATATAAGGATAAATCGTCATTAAATGACACATTGTATAGTTATATTTTTCATGACTCTTTTTAAAAATATAAATTTATTTGTTGATTTAGATTCTTTTAAAACGTATTTTGGTATTTTGAGGTTTTGAGTAATATATCTATATTTGTATAAGGATTTTTGTTTTTTGTTTTATGGACATATTTTTCTTCTTCTACTGAGGATTATTTTAAATTAAAATAATTATATTTTCTTTTTATTCTTTAATTAAACGTTATTTTAAATTAAAATATCACACACACACACACACACACACATATATATATATATATATATATATATATATATATATATATATATATTACCACACAATTTTATATTTAAGGAGTTATTGTAGGAAGTCATACTATCAAACATATATAGATCATCATTAGTTAAAAATGAACTGATTCCAACAACATTTAAATTTAAAGACAATATGTATTCATTGTTCCAAACAAACACAAATAATCTAATTTTTCCAAATAAGAATCTAAAACCAAATTTTGTTTAAATGACAACACAGTAAAAAGTGTGTTTCAAATCCAAATAATTATAATGACCAATTTAGATATCAATTTATAAAACTAAAAATTATTGGTTACTAAAACAGCCACTGTCATAAAAAAAATTATAATTAGTCTTTAAAATTAGCTATCATGGTGTTAGTTACCAAAATAAATTGATCACTAAAAATTAATCTCTTAGGTTTTAGCTACCAAAATGAATTAGTTTCTAAATTAGTCTCTAATTAATTAGTGATCAATTATAATTTTTTATTTATAATAGTGAATATTTTAATACGACATACATACATACATACATACATAACATACATACACACACACACATACATACATACATACATACATACATAACATACATACATACATACACACATACATACATACATACATACATACATACATACATACAGACACATACACATACACATACACATACACATACACATACACACACATACATACATACATACATACATACATACATACACATATATACATACATACATACATAACTTTTATTTTAGTTTGATCTATGATTAATTAATTATGGAAAATTATTTTTACACGTGTAAGTAATACTTAGAGAGATTTAATCTCAAGTTTCACATTGAAATTTTATATCAAGTTTTACAATAAAAAAAAAATCGAGGTTGTTAAACCGACATTAGAGCGATACTCTCACAGTTAAAAATTTTAGATTGACAAAAAAGTTTAAGGCGACGTTGATAATTTTTAAAATAAAAAAAAGTATTATATCATAATACGTGTAAAAAGTGATGAGTGTAAATTTATTTGAATTATTATACTTGAGTAATTTTGTTAAACTTGGCACGCAGTAATATAACTAATCGGAATATTTGAAAGTACAATACCATAAAGTAACGGGTAGGAACAATGTTTCAAAATTACATATTTAAATCATTTTCATTCGATAATTGCCTACGTATCAACGTAACATCGTTTTTAGTTATTTCCTATTTAAGTTTATACCAAATCATTTTGAACCACCATTCTTTTTACTTTATCATATATAGGCTAAGTTTTCTTTTTTCTATTCATAAAGAGAGTATTTTTAAAAATTAAGAAAAATCAATTTTAAACTTAGGTTGGAAAACATTTTCACACGCGTGACGTTAAGCCAAATTTAATCTCGAGTTCCGTATTGTTTGTAAAAAAACCTTAATTTTCTTGTATTTTATAGTTTATAAAAAAATTTAAGTGAGTTTTTATCGCATTAGTTCTAGTGACTATGAAAAGTTTCATTGAACTTGTGTTACAACCATCGCCGTTAAGTTGAGTTTTTAAAAATGAAAGTAATACCTTTTCTATAATAATTTTGAATGATTAACACGTACAAATTTTTTGAATACATGATATAAAATAGTAGGAACGTCATTATGGTATAACATAGCATTATTGAGTGATTTTCTTACACATGACATACATTCATAATTGGAAACATATCCTTTAACATAAAACAACAAGTAGGAACAACGTTTGCATAGAGATAAAGAGATTATTCATTACATATGGGATAATCCTGAACGCATTGCAATTATTGTTGTATTATTATAACATAAAGCAAGTACTTCCACATTATTATGTGTTTATCTGCACCAACCACATGTAACTTGATCAGGCGTAATTTGAGTATGATCTCTTTCGATATATGCTGCATCTGCACAAATATTAATTATATTGTTTAATCATATATGATTTTTTTGAAAAATGTATAGACTCTAAGAGAATAAAGATATAAGTGATAGAAGAAACGTTAAGTCTAAAGAGAAAGTTTCATTGGAGAGATACAATACTAATGAAACCTGAGTCCAATTACATAAAACATTGACATCACTTTCATCCTTATATAGTGTTTCACTTTCTCATTTCTACCTTATGTGGAATTTAGACTCACAATTCGATTCTAAACAAGAAATCCTACTCAGTGATGGTGATGAAAACATGATATATGATTTACTAAAGAAGTAAATGATAAAATAAGTCATACCTGGTGGTGGATTTTGATTAAGATATATACACTGAATCAAATATGGTTTAAGACAAGCTGATAAAGTTGATGTATTAACATCAGAAGTAGTGAAACAAGTTTGTGCAGTGACTTTGGAACAGGTTCTCAAGACAGCTTGAAATTTCACGGTCTCAATAAGCACTGGCAAATATTGAATTGATTTTTGAGATTTATAGGAAGAAGTTGTTTGATAAAGTGAGGCCTTATGGTCTACCAAACATGCTTCCATGGAATCGAAAAGACAAAGAGACAACCCTAATTTGTCACGCATTGGATCATTTTCACTGCATGTTTCAGCAACATGTGAGCTACAATGTGTCACAAATTTTTTGAACCTTGGAGACTCATACGCTTGAGATTGTTCATTAATGGCTAAGTTAATATTAGCGGTTTCATCAGTACCAAATTTTTCTGCAGGATCTACAAGATTGACAACTTTACTGGTAACCACATCTTCTGCCACCACCACACTTATGAACAACAATATACTTATTACTATGCTTCTCATTCTCTCCATTATTGGTGATAAACCAATTTACAACACTTTTAAATTTGGTTAGTGCTTAGGTGTATGAAGTTTACAATATATATATATATATATATATATATATATATATATATATATATATATATATATATATATATATATATATAATGTAGAAACCTTATCCATGTTTATTATAAAAAATTATAATGACCTTTCATCTTTATTACACAACCCGGCTCATTTGCTTCACAAGAGTTAAAAATATATAGTAAAACTTAATTACATAAAATAATAGAATGTATTCAATCATTGCATTAATAATACTATTTATTTATTCTATTTTTTATGGAGTTTCATTATACATATATTCTATATATGTATTCGGAAATTTATACAATATATACTAAAAATTGAGCTGCAATATTCTAAATTAATTCGTTTATTTTTAAAGAGGCAAATCTTACCTTTGATGCGTATACATGAGGGTTGAGTAAAATTATCAACACGTGATAAGAAGAAAAATAGTTACGTGATTATTATTTTTCACTGTATTCAATAAATGATCAAGCATTTGTGATAAAAAAAAAAATATATCAATAAAATATTTTACCAGCCTTTCGTGCATTGGATATAACAAAAACTTGCATCAAATAATTAATGTTGAGTTTGGAAAAATTGGGTTTCACCGAGAGGTCGATCCTTCATTAAAATTAAGAGTCAATTCATTATACGACGTTACCGTTATAACTACAATTGTTTTTTTAGAACGACAAATATATCAAATGATTTTTTTTTTTTTACGGTTAATTACATATAAAAATACACGCATATATATCTATTGAAAATAAATAATTATATTAATTAATATATTAGAAGACTATGTTTTTAGTAAATTTAATCAATGGGCAATATCTCTAGAGCTTTCCAAACGCGAACTCAGAAAATAGATCTAAAGTTGTTCCCGTTCCAGCAAACACTGATAGCACCCTCAATGCAGGACTTAAAAGTTAAATATAAGTAGTGAGCTTGTTTGTTCTCCATGGATGGGGTTGAACACGTGCACCATTGTTGTATTTATCAATTGTCCATGTAATTATCTGAGTAGACACGTAAAACACAATCTAGCTTTAAAAATATGGTAATCATCAATCAAGGAGACCTTTTATTGAAGGTACATTAATTGGTTAACTTGATTTATGAAAAACAACCAAAGACCACACCTGGGATGTCGAAGAACCAATTATTTTTCGCTGTTCTTCATATCTATTGTAGATTTCAACTACCTCCATAGGATCATATTCAGCTTTCTCACATCTGAATCAGAATGCATGCATAACCCTACTAACTGATACGGTGAAGAAGAATCCAATTCCATTTGGACTAGTCTGCAAAATATATATCCCAATGCCTTGACTCTGAAATTGATTAGTGTTGTAGGCTCGCTGCAATTTTGCGCCTCTCCCATCCCATGAGATAGTGATCAAGGGGAAAAAAGTCATTAAAGTAGGCGAAAATAGATCAGTGGAGGCATATTAATATGTAGAAGCACTTTTCCCAATATGGTAAGTGAACTGCCAGAAACTGAAGAAATAACTTAGGAACTGTCAAAAACCAAAGAAATAACCTTGGGATAGTATATTCATGTCAGGCAAAGTTTTCTCCTATGTTTGTGGAAATTGGGGAGGTATTGGACCACTTTCATAGCTAATGGCCGCAACAGACTAATGAAATAGAGATTTAATACACATTTGATGTTAATTGTCAAACAATTATATACAAGTAATACACATGCTCCTGATGCTTCCCCTGGGAGAAAAGTAAACCGATGTGCATACCGCGCAACTGTGAGATTTATATCAATTCAGAACCTCTTTATTGTTACAGGCAGCTGTCTCAGGCTTCAGAGCATTGATATTCAACATCTTTATGCATGCCTGCTTCAAAGCATTGAGATTCAACATCTTTAATTGATGCTAGTAATAGTGAGGTTGGGGATAATAATTATTCACTGATATAATCTTCATAAAATGATTGTCTGAAGATAATTTATGTTGTCTATTTGCTGCTTGCGGACATCAAGAAGGTTAATAGAATTCAGAAAAGACAATATAAATGTCTTCTTTAAATTCTATGTAGATCACATTATATACACATTCATACATGACTGAAATATTGCTTGACTTCTTTAATCTGTAAAATTTCCTCATGCATGGGAATTTCCTCAGTCTCTATCTTGCTATAACCTTTACATCTTCATCAGTTGTTCAGAAAACTTGGAGTCTTCAATCAAGGTCTGTAAAATAATTGAAGCCTCTGAGAGCCTTCCCTGATATAGGTATTTGTCTAATGTCAGAGAATATTTAACAGCAGTTTGAAGATCAATCTTACTTTGATCACAGGATACAATATTTCTCCATTCTTTTGATTTTCCTTTTTGGCATAAGCCATGTAGCAGAGCAGTGAAACATACAGAATCTATAAGAAATCCCTTATTCAGCATCTTAGTTTGCAATAATTGGGCAGTGTCAACCATTCCGTGTTTACAAAGACAAACAATAATAGAATTATAAGCTGCAATCACTGGCTCCCATCCATCCAAAATCATCATTGTGAAGAAATCCAAAATCAATGACCTCTCATTTTCCTTGGAATCGCTTTTCTCAACAAGAGCCGGAGTAAGTGCAGTATTTGTCAAACCATTTACCATGTAATGGAATGTAGCATCATTTGGAAAGCAACCATTCATCAGCATTAACTCAAAAGTGGATGTTGCTTTCTCAGGTCTACCAGCCTTAAAGAAACCCCCAACTAGTGTGGTGTAGGTGACAACATTAGGTTCCAAATTGAAAGTTTTCATTCCTCCGAAAACTTTTTCAGCTCTGATCATATCTGCTTTCTTACAGAACCCATTGATTAAAGAGGTGTAGGTGATCACATTTGGCTTGAATTTATGTTTCATCATTTGTCCAAACATCTTGAGGGCACTACTCATGTCATGCTGTTTTACATATCCATCTATAACTGTGGAATACGTATATTCATCTGGAGCATGATGCACATTTTTCATCTTATTTAAGAATGACAGAGCATCTGTCATCTTTCCGAATTTACAGAAGCCTTTGATCATGGCATTATACCCCACAACACCAGGGTCTATACCTTTTCTAATTATGACTTCAAAAAGCTTAATTGCCTCATCAAGCTCACCACTTCTAATAAACCCGTCTATCATGGTTGCATAAACATAAGCATCAGGTTGAACATTTCGATCAAGCATTTCTGAAAGTAGCAATTTCATGGCAGAAAACCTCCCACTTTTGCAGAGACCGCTCATCAAAACGTTGTAAATTTGAGCATCAGGAAATACACCCTTCTCCTTCATTTTCTCTTTGACCATCAATGCAACATCAATTTCCCCAGCAACGACTACTCCATGTATAAAAGCTCCATAAGAAACCAAGTCCGGTTTTTCTCCCAGTTCAGCAACCCTAAAAAGCATACTTGATGCCTTATTATAATCCCCTTGCTTGCAATAAGCATGCATGAGGGGTGTATAGCTAAATTTATTAGGCAACAATGCCCTTTCTTTCGCCTTTTCTATCAGTTCATCAGCTTCTTTAGTCCTTCCACCCCTACATGAAAAGTTAATCATAACATTGTAAGTTGTAATATCTGGTTCACAACCCATCTCCGCCATCCTTCTCATTGTCTCAGCTGCTTTGGCTACCAAACCATGCTTATATTCTGCATCAATAATATTATTAAACACTTTCACATTCGTATTCAATCCCCTTGCAGCCATTTCTGTCAGAAATTGATCAACTGCTTCAAACTCCCCTGCCTTGCAAAATCCATTAATTAAAGCTCCGTAAGTTTCTACTGTTGGCAAAACCCCCTTCATTTTCAACTCCTTGAGTGTTCTAGTTGCACATTGGAGATCACCCTTCTTGCAATACCCATTAATAATCATATTATAAAACACAACATGTGGCACACAACTTTTTCCCCATCTATCCTTAATCAACCTCCAACCGTCCTCAATTTTCCCCGAGTTGCACAGGCCCTTCACCATTATCGAGGTGCTATAGTTATCCACAGCAGCACCATTGCCATCATCTGTTTGAAGCATTTTATCATACAGCTGAAGCGCAACATCGACTTTCCCGCTCATGACCAAGGCATTCAGCAACGAATTGCTTGCGGCAACACTTGGAAAACAATTATGCATTTCACGCACTGCATGGAATAACTGAAGAGCCCTATCAACCGACCCAGATTCTCCATACGCAAGAATCAAAGCACTGAATGCTCCACGGGTAGGGACCAAGTTTTGAGCTTTCATGCTCTCCAACACCGACTCGATCTCCGAGAACACTCTGAACCTGGCCAAGACCTTCAGAAGAGAGGAATGAGCAACCCCATCGAGAGAACAAGAGAAGGGTCGGGTGGAAGCCCAATCGAAGAACTTCAGAGCGAGTTCCGGGTCGTGGACACGATCAATGACGAAATGGGCAACGTCGGAAACAACAACATTGGATTGAGCAAAGCGAGATTGAAGGGGTTCCTGCGATTGGTGGGATTTAAGGATTTGGATGACGTCAGAGACGAGGTTGTTGATGTGGGGAGGCAAAGAGGAGGAAGTTTTGAGGCGATGACGAGGTTTGATTCGAGAAAGAATGGCTTTGGACATTGTTGAGTTTGAGAGGAAGGAAGAAAGGTTTCATGGAAGAGTGGTGATGTTCAGGTTTCAATAATTTCCCAGTTACATTACTGTTGCGAGAGAAACTAGTCTATGAGTATAACAGATTATTTTTGCTTAAAAATTAAGTGTTGTTTCAGTTTAAAAGTTTTTAAGATTTATTACATAAGCTTTGGTATATATATGAGTTTTGTTAGAGAATAATATGGAGACGAAAATATTTGATTAATTAAATCATTGGTTAATACATGTAATAAATATTGTATAACTAGAATTTTTTTATTTTAGTCTTCGTTGTATAAATAAAAATATAATAAATTATATTTTTAATTTGGTATCAGAACCTAAAAATTTTTTCTAATAGAATTTGTGGAGATATTAGCCTGAGAGATAAAAAGAAATCAATTTCAATAATAATTCAATGGTGTCTTTACGATTTCTTGAAATGAAAATGCGGTTTTTACATAGTCTTTAGGAGGAAATAAAATATTTCTGTAACATTATGGAAGAATTATTCTTACTCATAGACCTTTATTTTTTTATTTTTGTTAACATGTTGATATATACCCTTTAAAATAAAATGAAGAATAAATGATGATGGAAATTAGCTAGAAATTTCTTTAGTGTCAAAACTAAAAATTATAAGTAGCTACTGAAAAAATGTCGTGATTAAAAATCGTCAATAAATGTTGTAGTTAAGGTAATCAACCATTCAAGTCTTTTAATTATTACAAAATTAAAATGCAAATATATACTACACATTTTTTTGCATATATCGACATCTGTTAACTGAATTCTTGATTTGCCGTTTTAAAAAACTTATGTTTGGTAAAACAATATTGCTGTTTTTTATTTTTATTTTTTACAATTAACATACAAGTAAGTCAAACACACGGCAAGTTTTTTCTTTCTATCAGAAAAAGGGATTCAAATCTGCGGTACATGTCCATTATGGTCCGAGTCTGAATGATAAAAGATTGGCATGAATGTAACATAAATATTTGGTAGGTTGAATTGGTGGAACTGTGAAAAACTATAAACATAACTGTGCCATTTTGGTCCAACTACGTTTTCGATTGTCACATAAGTGGCTCTAGCTTAAAAAATGATGTCGAGTTCGAAAGTGTCAACAGTGAAGTACCCAAAAAAGGAAATCAGTGATCAAACTCAAAAAGAAATAACCAACAAAAAATATCCAATTCCCCCCAGAAATATTATATTAGCTTCCTTCAGGATCGATCTAGATAAAATTTGAATAACTATATATTAGATTAGTAAAGCATGGGCAAGCTAAAGTTTTTCGCAAAGAACTAAGCAGCTTTTTATGGACAGCAGGTGGCATTGTGGATAAGAAACAGAAGATTTAAAGGCTTAATCTTAAACTGCACCAAAATAGAATATTAAGGAGGGGGAGGGGTTCAATCAGATGGCAACTCATCAAGGTAAATATCAAAATTCAACTATTTTGCATTAATTCTTAACATTATATAGTCCCCATACTATGAATGGTACAAAATGACACCATCAAGAAAAGCATGACATCTGCTCGTACTACCATCAGAGTTTAGGCCGCAGTTTGATTTTAGAATCTCATTTAATCTTTTGAAGTTATCACGAGCAACCCCAAAGCACCAATGAGAATATACTGCAAAGATGAGACAGCTTTAGAATACTTCATACTGGCTGCAACTTAAAATATGTCATGCATCTCGAAAATGGTCACTTTATCGCATTGCAGAGTAAAATATCATCCGTTGCTTAGCAATATATCAGCATCACAACAAAACTATTATGTTTCGAATCGTCAACAACCTACACGAGCTACATGAACACAATAGATTGGCAGAGCAAACATACCTTGATAATAGGCTTTTCAGTCATAATAATGGTCACCCAGCCCACGTAAGGTAAAAACCTGTAATTGACAGTACAAGCAATTTTTAGAGTACTGGAAAACTACTTAATGTCAAACTGTTGGTATCATTTTGGGATAAAGTAGGATTAACATTTGGCATGATGCTCATATTCAAGAGCCCATTGGGTGTTAGAAATTGCGCAAGTTGTTAGATAATATGCTCTACTAGTGGCAGTTAGCATGTTGCCAAAAAATGCCTACTACGTTAATGTCAAACATCTCTCTTATTATAGTTGAAGACTCGAAGCATATAACCTAAATATTGTAAATAACTTTGTGTGCTCGCCATAACAGGTGAGTACTGGCTATAACAAAACAGGTTTAGATAACAGTTCTACAATAAGTGGAGCAAGTGTAACTAAAAAAATGCCATACCCAACGGCTCTACCCATTATGTGGTGCCTTTGCAGCCAAAGCTGACCATGAGCATACAATAGCCTGTCATCCCCATAATTGTTGTCTCCTGCCAAAGACAGCAAAATAAATCAATGGAGAGCACTACATTAACATATAACCACTAACTAAAATGTGTCATACAAGAGAGATGCTAACAATACATTGTGAACTATAACACTTCATGCATTTCTCACTAAATAGAGAATGGATCCATTACTTTTACTGGGAAATGCGTTCAATGATAATATGTTAGAAAAAGTGTGTTGCAAGCATCACCAGTTTTTCTCTAAACTGAAGGACCAAAAAATCAAACATAGCCAACATTTCCATGAAGTTAAGTCATGAACTAGACATTACCTTTTGTGAGAACATCAACCTCACCAGTATCCTCCCTTTCATGTACCTACAGAATGATGAAGTATTGAGACTCTAAAATAGGGTAACATAATTATAATAAATGTCAGAAAGCATAGAGAATGCTAAACCGAAGAATGTGTAATTTAGAAAACATACAGAATCTACACAAGTGAATATTTAAGAGTGCGTGCATGTGTGTGCAATTAAGGGATTCAAGATGTTTCTAGCAGGAAAGAAAGAAAAATCCAATTGAGGGATTCAAGATGTTTCTAGCAGGAAAGAAGGATAAATCCAGCTAATCAATCTTATGAATTTTCCAGAGATTCTTGATGCTCTCCATTTTCAGTGTTGTCAGTGACAATAAATTAATAAAACCAGTTTAAGCAACAAGAGAAGGACAGCGATTGAAGGAGGAAAGTAGGTGTGTTTCAGAAAGCATTATGCTTAACTAGTGAACATGTATCTGTGTGTTTAGGGGATTCAGGAAGTTTCCTTTTGCAAGAAATGATAAGTCCCAAGTAATCAATCATATTCATATACATTACCCTGAGATTCATGAACCTCTCCAGTTTTCACAATGTTGTCAATGAAAATCACTAAGTAGTTCAAGCAACAAAGGAGGGGAAGAGACAGAAGGAGGAAAGTTCTAATGGCATTCTAGATTGATGTTCCTTGTACTTCAAGTTTAAGATATTGACAAAATAAGGAGAACCAAAAACTGATGGCAAATATGTTGATAAAACCCAGGTTAGGATTTGGTTCGTAGTCACATCAAACTGAATAACCACAGCTTATGTACTTTATGTAGTTTCAGTTTCAATAGGCACCACTTCAGCAACACACTTATGAAATGGATCTCCCCATGCAATGCTGTGAACCGATTTTCCCTAATTTTCCATCTAAAAGACAATTTATGTGACCCAGAGGTGCTTACCTTAATTACACGGTGAACAATTGGAATCTCACGTCCCTAAATACAAAATATACGTGTCAATAAATAATCTCATTTATAGATTGATTCTGATAAATACAAATAAGCTAAGAAAAACGTAAAGAAACAACCCAAGAGAAAACTTACATCCACATTAAACACAACAATCTCCCCCGCACGAATTGGATCTTTACTCATGTGCAGGAACAAAATGTCTCCCTGCACATTAGCCGCATTGTTAACACCACAAAGTAGCAGACAAATTATGTAGACAAGAAAAGTTTGCATATATACACAACTTCTCTCTCACAGAAATATATCCCGAATTCTGAGTACAATAAACACAAAAATACTTCCATTGTAAAAAAACAAAAACAAAAACAGAAACACTGAAGTATTCATGAATAAGACTGACTCACCCGCTTGAATCCTGGTTCCATGCTTCCAGAAAGAACAACAACAACAGGAGATTCACTGCCAGTAATGCACATCAATGCCTTCCATATTATCAACGCAGACGTAACAATCATGCCTGAGTAAAAACATAAACTACTTCGGTAAAAAAAAAAATCCAACAGATAGACCAAGAAAACCATATTGAATTACTGTCAGCAGCATATGCATATAGAAACATTTGAGTGGGATAGAGGATTCATATAAAGTACGGAAGACAAACACAATGGTTTTGAAGTGTGGACACCATAACCCTACGTTGTTTGCACAATCGAATTACCATAAATCAAATTGATCCTCGTAATCTATAACCAGGCAGTGTGACAGTGAGAGTGTGAGAGTGAGAGCCGATAAAGATAACTCTCGAATGCGAAAAGCGAAGACATCCATGATAGCGTAATGCTCTTGCAAATGCTAACAGTGAAAAAATTGGCAACCGGAGTTGATGATAAAAACCCTAAAAAAAGTGGGGAGTGAAGAATTTGATTGCAGAAGTTGAAATTGGAATGATTTTGGAGTGTAGGCACAGGAGATAGAGCGTAAATTGAATGAAAAATTGAAACGGAAAAAGAGGGAAAGAGGAGAAGAAGACAAACCGAGGCTAACGGCTTGAGTGAGAACCTGCCGGATCTGAAGAGATTTGACGGAATCCATAGTCTCTCCGATCCAACCCATTGTTCTTGCTTCTTCTTTTCTTCTCTTCTTCTCTTCCCTTCAATGCAGAATGCACAAGTCTATGGTTGCTGCTCCCAAGTCCCAACTTCACTACAATACCAAATACCAAGTGAACACTGCAAAAGGATATTTTATTATGGATTTAATTATATATATATGATTATTGACTCTTTATAATTACTAATAGTATTTTTAAATATTTGTTTATACATTAAAGTTGTAATAAATAAAATTTAGGTATTTTTTAGATATATTAAATATAATTATATTTATTAAAAATTAAGTTAAATATTTATTATATTTTAAATTTATAATAAATAATTGATATAGTATCTTTCTTATGACAGTTAAAATTAACATAATAAAATAATAAAATAAAATAGAAGATAAGTTAAGAAAAGATCAAAAATACCCTAATATATATATATATATATATATATATATATATATTACAATTGCATAAATTTTGATTTCGTATAAGAGATTTTAAATTAGGAGTAAGAGTGGGTTTGGTAGGACATCTGTCCTCTACTAAAAAAATATGGGGCAGATCGAGATATTAAGTTTGTTAGTCAATAAAAGTTTTGCTAGTTATAATCTGTTTGGACGGGTCTATTGTATAAATAAAAAAAGGAACTTGTAAATATATTGATGATTATTTTCTTTGCACGAACATTCTAATTTTTTATGAACGTAAAAGATAAGTGTTATATATGTTTTAATGTGCTAAAATTTGAAAAATATCATAAATTTGAAGAATACATTGTATATATCAAGGTATCAATATGAATATGATAAAAATGTTAAATTATAAATTTATCATTCAACTCTCTAAAATCTTCACTTAATTTTATAACTTACAGATCGAGATAGAGCCGACAAGAAAGAGAAAGATAGACCGACCACAGGGAGGAAAGGCAACAAAGATAGATTCACCAATACAAGAGCGAGAGCACGCCACGCATCACTCACAGATAAGAGCCGCTATCGCCCCTACTCTCTCTTAAGCTTGCCCCCACGAAGACCACAATTTTTTTCGTCTTCCGGAGAAGTAGAGGGATATAGGTTCATTTATTCAAGGACTACTTTCCTATTTGAGATCTTTTGAAAGTCCTATTTTTAAGGTAAGAATAAAATTCTTACTCAAAAAAGTAATTATACGCCCATCTTTAGAACTTAGGATCCTCTTTTTAAAAATGTAAAAACGCTTAGCTTAGTTTGGATTTGGATTTGGATATATATATTCTTTTCGCATTTGGATTGAATAATTGAATCAGATAGTTATATGAGTGCAATAAAACAGCTTTTTTTGAATATAATTTATAAAATACTCTATTACTTATAAAGAAAGTATGATGATTTCAAATTGCAGTAAAAATATTGAGTCTAATTTTCTATGTATAAGAATAAGGTGAAAAAATCAATGAAATTCTAGAATTAGATTCTATATATTATATTCTATGTATAGAAGTGGTTGTTTTTCTCAAGATTTGTTGATTAGTAATCCAGTCTTATAAAGTTTTTCAATTTATTAAACATTAAAAATTTTAACATAAGATTTTTTTTTTAAAATAAGCCGTTATGCTAGTCAGAACTTACGAAGGATTTTCAACCTTCATTTTAAAATTAAACAAACTCACACGACCTTCATTTTACAAACCAAATACTAAAGAGACCTAAAGAGATTGAGTCAACTTGGATTGTTATCTTTATGGTAAACTCATTTGAAGTAAAATTCTAAGAGATAACGTGATTTTGGCCTACAAAACCTTAAATTTATTTATTTAATTAAACATGTAATAAATAAATCAAACCCAAATAGTTTTCAAAATAACTAAAACCATTTATATATTCCTAATAAAATCCAGTATAATTAGTGCCATGATAATATGTGGCTCTCCCGTTGTACGATCTTCTGTTGTTGTGTGTAGCACTCACGTACAATCAAATTACACTGTCGTGTCACCTTCTATAATCAAAGATTTGCCATACAAAACAGAGTAACTTACCTCTGCTACAAATTTCTTAAACCAAAGTTTCATGTCCAAGAGTTTTCAGACTCATTACAAAAAATTAAATTTAAATAAATAGTTTTTTATTACAAAACATTTCACATAATATAATTTTTTACAAGAGAGATTACCTCTATAAAGTTTGACATTTCTCAATATTTTTAAGAAAAGAACCCTACTTTTCTTTTCTTGAACTCTGAAACACTTCTTCCTACCCAAGCTGCATTAACATTTTAAATATTACATATTCACTTGTAATATAACAATTAATCTCTCAAAAAATCACTTAAAAATGACCCTTTCTTAAAACCCAGTTAAATTAAAATGGCAAGAATATGCTTTTCTTGAGTTTATCTCGTTTTTCTTTTTGCTGTGTCTCCGAGTTCAATGGCTCTTCAACTTCCAACACTTTCTGGTTGTGCCATGCGCTTCAACTCAAGCTTGTGCTCGATGCCTCGTCGAAAATTTAGCACCTTTGCCACTCTGTCACAACCGCGAAGCGACACAACCAACTGGGTTGAAGCAACTTCCAGTTTCTTCGACCAAGACAAACGACCCATCATGTTGTTTGATGGTAATTAACCCTCTTGCATCTTTTTCTTCGTGCTACCTTTAACAAGCAAGTGATTATTTTCTTCAATGCTAATGTTGGGTGAAATCAAAATTCTTTCTTGTGATACAGGAGTATGCAACTTGTGCAACGGGGGTGTGAAGTTCGTTCGTGATAACGATCGGAATAAGTATATGATCTATTGTTTCCTTTTTCTTGTGATAATTCCTCCCTTTGATTACTCTCACATTAAAATTTGATCTTCCATATATTGAAGTTGTTTCTTACCTTGGTTAAGACTTCAGAGGGAAAAAGAACTTGATCAGTTATTTCGTTTATTTACGCTTTTTTGATGATTTTTAGGACAATTAGGTATGAAGCTCTTCAGAGTGAAGCAGGTAAAATGTTGCTTAGGAGATCAGGAAGAGCTCCTGATGACATCTCAAGTGTTGTACTGGTTGAAAATGACAGGTACGCGTATTGAAGGTTCATAAACATTTGTACAAATTTCTGTTAAATTTTCCATTATTTTCTCAACTGAATTAATGTAGTTCTGGGGGGAAAAGAAATTCATGATTGTAAATTACAAGAAAGAAGAGTTCACAGTGACACAAATGACTTTCTGGTTGATTCTAGATCCTACATAAAGTCTGAAGCAGTACTGAAGATAATGGAATACATAGACTTGCCATTTCCACAAATAGCAATTCTTCTTCAATTTGTTCCTCTGTAAGTAGTATTTTATTTTTCCCTCTTGCTTTGTGGGTTTTCTGGTGTTCTTTAATTGCTTAAGTGCAACAGGCTTGATGATATATGTAATACATGACTGCAGGTTTATCAGAGATTTTGTTTATGACAATGTTGCAAATAACCGTTACACGATTTTTGGTCGTTCTGAATCATGTGAAATATAGCATCATCCTGGTTCTTTATAGTAACGTGCTAAGTTCAAAAAGTGTGGTTCTTTATTGTTGTAAGACAGATCATGTTGTCTTCAAATCTTTTGAAACTTGTATATGAACTTTACTTATAAATAAATCTTTAACTTGTAAGTGACAGAAGTGTAAAAATGGTGCAGTAAATTTGCTAGTTATGTAACTACCAGAATAGTGTGGCAGTAAGTTTCTGCATTTCTGCTTTAACAAAGAAATAAATTAAATCAAAACCTATTGGATGAGCTATTAGTTCCTCCGAAAAAAAAAATGAAGAACTATATTCATTGTTTTTGGATTCAGTTGTAATGAGATCTACGTACAGCTGATTCTGGAAGTAAAAGACAGAACAATTTTGAATAAGTGATGATGGTAATACACTTGGGAGCACTATTTCACATGGTCAGCATTCAAGAATTTCTTCTATCCATACAAGAAGCCAAGTAGATAAATACATGTATTGTGGATTTTCAAGTACTGGAATTTGGACTTTTCTTCTGAATCTAGCATAAACAATCATGTACCTCGAAAGAAGAAAGAATTTCAAACCAAAATTCTCAGAAGCAGTTGCAAATCATGCAGATGTCTCAAAGCTTTCATTATCTGTTTCTGTAAGACATGTATGCACTGTCGTAAACGCTTCTAAAAGGGAATATTTTCAGTTTGTTCATGCAAACTGAGGAACTGACTCTGCAGTCAGAACCCTTCATCTTGGATAACTCTCTAGGAAGGGAAATCTTTGGTCTGCATTTTCTATGTACAGATTAGCCAGGCCATATGCAAATCTGTCAAATTACACTCATTGAGTCAGAACAAGAAAAGTAAGAACTTTACCTCATTCAATCTTGAATCTTGAACGGAACATAATAACATGCATTGTGAAAGTTTAAAAGCAAGAAAATTTTAACTATTTACCCGAGAAGTAAAATGACCAGTGACACGAACAGGTAGAAATATTGATACCATTTGTACTTTGATTTACGTTTGACATCATATCCTGGAGGTATATATTTGCGATTTACATATCCATATTGAGGGCGCATTAAGAGAACAAAACCGAGGAAATATCCTGACAAAAACCCTCCAACATGAGCTGAATTGTCCACATGAGGTAGAAATCCAACAGCCAAGTTTAGACCAACAATGATCAATAGGCTTGTAAGAGCTGCACACTGAACCAAGCATGGATTAAAATTTGTCCTTTCACATTGTCTTCCAATGAGTTCAAATTCTTTATTGAAATTTTTGGTATTCAACATTAACAATACATCGATGAATTCAAAGTACCTTATTTGCATAGATACTCCAGTTAGTTAGAAGCTCAGAAAGCATGGCACCCAGAAGCCCAAAAAGTGCACCAGATGCACCAACTGATACGGTACTTGACTTGTTCTCTTTCAAATGCAAAATGGAGAGCAAACTTCCGCCAAAACCAGAAAGCGCATATAAGAGTCCAATTCTCACTGCCAAATCCAAGAGATCAGAATTACACTAAAGAAAATCACATTGAATAGGTTCAATTCAATCTGCATAACTTCAGTACTATGCCTTACAAAATCCGAATTCCTTCTCAAGCCTAACCCCTATAAAGAGAAGGCTGAACATATTGGCTAGCAAATGCACGACTCCAGCGTGAAGAAACATGCAGGAAAAGAACCGCCACACTTCTTGTTGGTCCACCACTAGGTCCTCTTCAAGGGCCCCTAACAGCCGCAGCCTGCAGAAAGTTAATGCAAATGAAATGAAAAATCAAACATTGTTTTGTTTCTATTTCTTCAAATATTTCTTCAAATCGACAATGGTAAGAAATAGAACGTAAGATGAAATTGTATCCATTTATATATTATAAATTGGTCTTATCTTTAGTCGACACGAGACTTTCAACATACAAAGTGAAAGAGAAAATCGTTGTTTCATGCAGATTGTTGAATGTTCATCCATGATGATGATGATGAATGCAAAAAAGCTTTTGGAGAGAAAAGAGAAACTTTCTCACGTGCGGATTGCAGGGCCAAGGAGAGGGTTTTCCCTGAAGGGTTGGAAGGAGAATCTGCCGAGATATTCAGAGAAAAGGCAAGACTCGTCGTTCAAGTAGGCAGGGCAATCATTTTCATACATGGTATAGATGAAGATTGCAATGTTGGCCAAGAAAATGAGTGGCACCAACCATGAGAACCACAAACGAGGCTGTGGAATGTAGAAATTAGGCGGTGGAGGTGGGGGATATCGCGCCGCCTCTATGTCGGACAGGTGCGGCGGCTTCTTCCCCATGCGGTTGCGATTGCAGGTTGCAACAACACAGACACCAAAACAAAAACAATCAAATATGTT
Organism: Vigna unguiculata; assembly: GCF_037176805.1. NCBI lineage: Eukaryota > Viridiplantae > Streptophyta > Magnoliopsida > Fabales > Fabaceae > Vigna > Vigna unguiculata. The sequence goes on from NC_140796.1 coordinate 55,014,052, forward strand.
GTTGTGTTAGCATGCAATTGCAATGTAACAACCAATCTACCCTCCTTTTTTTCCCTTGGCTTGCCTAGTAGTTATATCAGGTAACCATGTTTCCTTCTTATAGAATTCGTTACATTATATCATACCATCCATTACATTATATTATTATATATATACCTTCATCTTTCTTGCTTTTCTTATATTCTCATTTGCATCTCAATATCTATTTCGGTCCAGTCATTAGTTGGTTGCAAAATAAACACAACTCAAATGTAGGACAACATTTGATTGGCGTAATGTCTAATCATACGTATCAGTTGACACGTAGTCATAATATTTTCACACCCTTCAAATCTTATTTATGTTCGAGAAAAATGTGGTTGTCAACGAATATTTGTCACAAAATCATTTGGGATAATACTGTCAAAGTATATATATATATATATATATATATATATATATATATATATATATATATATATATATATGATCGAAAGAAAAACACAGATCTTTTACATGATTATTCGTCTCCATGATCAAAAGAAAAAGAAAATCCAACAGACAACAGATAAATTATTGTGAAAAGCTACTTCAGCAAGCACTTCACGGATGGTTTGGTGTGGGTGGCTGTTCCATGTGCATTATGGCAAAAGGAGAAAACTTTCTGCCCTGGAACTGCAGATGTTATGTAAATATGATCAAGCACAATGTTGGAGCATCCCACGTTTTCATCACAGCTCAAGTTGATTGCTTTGTCCGTCAATGATGTTCCAACGATCCCTTTGTAAGTTATGTCACTTACCTTGATTGATGCAGTCTTTGAAGAGAAATAACAGAAGAAAAATGGTGTTGGTCAATTTTAGTTATGATAAACAGTGAATGAAATTGGTGGGTTATCTACACTTGTGGTACCTTGTTTTTGCAATCCGTTCTATGAGGGCAATAAAACTGGTCAATGATAATTGGGTTATTGGCTCGAACAAACGTAATCTTTTCAAACGAGATCCTCCTAGCAAATCCAGCACCACCCTAATGCAAAATACAAGTCCTATTATATTCAACATGATGACACAGACAAACAGAAACCACCCTAAACATCGGTGTATTTTAAAGACACAGATACACAAAAAAAATTGATCAGAGAATTTAGACTCGGAATGAAAATATAATTAACGTTGTTTTCTGTTTGCCAATTACCTGCCATGTCTTGATTCTTACACCAGTTAATGTTTCAGTCAAAGTACAATTCTCCACATGCACGTCCTCGACAATGTCGGTCTCTCCACGTGTTCCCAATGATCCAATGCTACAAAAATTTTAAAAACCTTATAACTAAAAGTAGGAAAGGAACATGATACACAAAACGCATAATTTATAATTGGATTTGTGGGTCAAAGAATTGCACTTCTGTGTATATAAAAAACTGTGCTTTATTAATGTATAGTTTACAAAAGTTAATGTAAAACAGAGTGTTTCATTAATCTAGACTTGTTTTCATTAAGGGATGATATATGATATAATTGACACAGTAATATATTTGTATAAAGAAATACTAACTAACCTGATACCATGGCCTGGACCACATGTTATACCAAATATTGTGATGTTGGAGGATCCAGCACTAATAGCAATGCAATCATCACCTGTAGTTAAATTATGTCATTATGAGAAGTTCAAAGGTTTTACCAAAATTTTTTGGTGCTACGTTACATGCAGATGTAAAGTTAATTACCTGTTGCTATAAAAGAATTAAGTACTTTAATGTGTTTAGAGCCAGAAATATCAATGCCATCGGTATTAGGGCTATTTCCAGGAGCAACTAAATGCAGGAAAGAGAGGGTGCCTTTCTGGCAGCTTGTTAGAGTCATGTGGCTTCTTGCAGGATTAATGCTTGTATAACCTTTCAGTTGAAGGCGATTGCATCTATTGAATGTAACTGCCTATGAATTCACAAAAGATGTGTTATGTAAGAGATCAGAACACTTCTTCCAATCCATCAGATAAAGCTAACGAGTTTATGCATTTTTCTACTTATATATTAGTCATCTTACTCATTTTTAATTAGGACAATGATATTTTGACTACAAAATTTTGACAACTTTTTCTTACAATATGAGGTGACATCTTTTAAGTGGTTTTGAAATATTAAGAATGAGAAAATAAAAAAATGGAAAACCACTTAGAAAATAACACCTAAAATTGTAAGAAAAAATTGTGAAAATTTAGTGATAAAAAATCATTTTCCTTTTAATTAACGTGAAATTTGAAATCATCTTGAATTCTTAACACCTTTTTCAAGTATAAGTAAAGTGATCCTAACTTGAAGGAAATGAAAGTTGTCACACTTTTTCATACTGATAATGCGAGGTAAACCTTTATGCAGAAAACAATAAAAGGTCCAAAACTTAAATTTTGTATAAGCTTCGGCAATATTATCGATTATGTCTGACAAATTGAAACATATCAGACTTATGAATTTTAATTTTTAATTTGTTCATGAGTGTCATCCTTGTCTTAATTTTTAACGAAAAACCATGAAGAAATATTTTACCTCCTTAATTATATTAATTTGTTTTTTCCGAGAACAAAAAAGACAGATTTTACTTTAAGGGTTAAATATGTTTTTGGTCCTTCAAGTTTCAATAAATTTTGGAATTAGTTCATCTTCAAAACTTTTGACCAATTTAGTCCTTCATCTATAAAAATGCGTGAATTTAGTTCTTGTAACCAAATTTTGTTAAGTTGATCAGACGTTTCGAGTGCATTTTACGATAATATTTGAATTGTTTTCACTGTTTGGCACATTTTCGCTTCAATGTTAACTCAAATATTATTATAAATGTGTTTAAAATATCAAATAAACTTAACAAAAATTGGTAAGAAGGACTAAATCTACGTATTTTTAAAGATGAAGAACTAATTTCAAAATTCACTGAAATTTGAAGGATCAAAAACATATTTAACCCCATCTTTCACTCTGTAATGAATAAGTGCTGGGATCATTATTTAGATAATGAGTAGCAAAAAGAAAGTATGAAGAGCTTTTTTTTACTCACTGTTGGTGGACGGCACGTTCTCCCCTGAAACAGAAAATTTGGGCTATATTGTTAAATAATAGAATGAGGAATTAACAAGTCAAAAACAATGGAGAAAGCAAGAACAAAAGAGAAAGAACACTGCAAAATATTTACTTACAGGTTGTGGATTTCCTAAGCAAGGTTGTTGCCACCAGATAGAGCCTCGACCATCAATGGACCCTTTTCCACTGATAATTAAACCATCGATGAAAGAGAAGCCAAGCCATGTATTCGTGTGGAATCCAGAATATTCCGGTTTTGTTTTTGGTGCAACAATGTTCCCTGAAAGCTGAGATCCCACAAACACTTCAACTTTTACCAAGATATATGACTCAATTTAGGATCTTCTGCTTTGTACATTTTCCTTTGGCTTAAACTATGCATACTTATACCGTGTATACAATATTCTACGTACACCGTCAAAACTTCTTTACTGATTAGAAATGAATTTTAAGTCTAACTCAATTTTACAAAATCAATTTGTAAGGTCCACAAAATCAGTTTGTAAGGTGAGGATTGCACCTACTTATATATTATGAATTGGCCTTATCTCTAGTCGACGTGGAATTTCTAACACTACCACAAAGTTGATGACTCATAGATATCTGTCTTTGAGTGCATTTTGCATAAAAGTTGAAATACGCTCAAAATATATATATCTCGACGTAAGAGAAATGTGTTAGAAGTTTCTCAACGACTAAGATAAGACTAATTTACACTATACAAGTAGATGCAAACTCCACTTTACAAGTCGATTTTATAAGATTAAATTAGGTTTAAAATCCATTTCTTAACGTGTTGGATTACTAAGAAAAATTACCTGAATGTAGGTGTAATTTGATTTGCATGGACCAGTGAAGGTAGTAGGCTTCAGCATGAATGTCCGTTTTGCTGGTATGATGAGTTGAGATATGTGTGACTTGCTCTGGCAAACGTCTTTCCATGCCTTCAGAAAGGCCTGTTGAAAGTATATATTGAAGATTGTGTAAAAGGTATATGGCATAGGCTTCAAGAACATAATTTGGAATAGGTTTAAAATGGAAGAAATTATTAAAACAATCTGTGAAAACTAGAATGATGAGAGTTCATGATTATGATTTACCGGAGAATCGTTGGTTTGTCCATCTCCCACTGCTCCATATTTCAAAACATTGAAAGTAGTTGTTGTGCTGCTGAATCCGGGTGCAAGAACACTCAGAATGATCAACACTGTGAACAAAAACTCCTGCATGAAATTAACATTTTCCATGACATAAGACTTTGTTAATGGTGAAAAAACTGTAAGAACTTCATATATACAAACCAAACATCATCAGCAAAGTCACTACAACATAAACAAAGTTAACTAGAATGTGACCACTGTCAGATTCTGACCATGTTATATCCAAATCTGCTTGCTCTTGAAGATTCAGAGACTGATATATGACATGTACGTACCCAATTTCTTCTTCTATATATAAGGAAGAAGTGAACTTTCATTAAGTGGTAGTCCGATACCAGGTGGAACAATAGACCTAACAAATAACAAATTTGGTTAAAATAGATTTCAACACTCCAACATATAACTCTGATACCATATTATAAAATCGACTTATAAAATGAGAATTATACAGGTTATGTACTTTAAATTGGTCTTATAAAAACTTCCAATAAAGTTAAATTGGCTTAATTTTAGTCATAAAGTTATGTTGGGTTTTACTGATATTGCATTAATTGCATTAATTGAGACAAATAATGGCGTTGAAGAAAATTAAACTGCACACAATCTATTTGGAAAACACATGGCTTGTGAAGACTAAGACATTGTTTTCACAGTAAGCACATGAAGCAGATGCATCTTTCTACGCTTTCTTCTGAACGAACGGTATGCTCCTTCATTCACACTCAATAGTAAACTAAGGTAAATACGTCAAAAGATTGCTAACTTTTGGTTGAAAAAAAACCTTCTACTTTGATTTCAAATCACGTTGTTGTTGTAATGTATGGAAATATTCTTCTAAATATTTATTTAAATTAAATATAATCACGGAACAATTTCTTTTACACTATTAAAATATAATTCAAGAATGTTACGTAAAATCTACTGACCTAACATAAAATACTACAAATAATATTAAACATATTTAATTATACTGTCTAGATTATCTTGTTTATGCATTCTAAAGAAAATAAATGTGATGGACTCTTTGAACAAAGATGGAAAACTAAATCAGTCTAGTAAAAGATTAAATAGTTGAAGGAAATGCATTCGTCTGTAAAAGATTTTTAATCTTTGTGAGTACTAATATTGTATTTGCTTTCTTCTAAACGAAGATTAGTCAATGAAATTTTCATGATTTTCTTTTTTGTTATTTATAAAATAATATGAAAGATATAACGTAACAAAGAATGCTCCCCGGGTTGAAGATGCCCAAATCCATGCTCATTTTAGTTTTGGGTGGAACAATTTGCGATTTGACTTCAATCCAATGATTTAATTTGCACATGGTCACCATGAATAGTATATATTAGGTTATTAAGTTCATTTAGTCTCGTCGTGTTTACTTGGATGATTCGTGAAGATGCGTTAATTTGGTAAAAGACATTTCTATTGTATTTTAAAATAAAATTTAAGGACATTAACGGCATGTAATGTGTTAATCTCTGATTTAAAAAAAAAAAACAAATATGATTATCATGATTATCACGTGCATTGTCTTGATTTTAATTTATTTTTGACTTATGTCTCTTTGAATTAATTTAGTGTCTATATATATCTTTTTGACTCAAATTAGTCTTCATAAAAGTATCTTTGATTAATTATTTCTTTAATTAATTCAATTTAATTTAATTTTCAAAAATCAAACATTAATTACCTCTTTAACATATGATATATTAATTGATAAAATTTATTTTACCATTTAATATTAATTGTTGAATTATTAATTATTATTTAATACATCAATTTAAAATTATTAATATCATACTTGTAGTTATAAAATTAAATTTTGTGATTTATTTTTTCTTTAATTAATTAAATTTAATTATATTTTTCAATAGTCAAACATTAATTACCTTGTTAACATATAATATATTAGTTGATAAAATTTAATTCACCATTTAATATTAATTGTTGAATTACTAATTATTATTTAATACATCAATTTAAAATTATTAATATCATACATATTTGTAAATTATTATTTAATACATCAATCTAAAATTATTAATACCATACATATTTGTAGTTATACAAATTAAAATTTGTGATTAATTTATTCTTTAATTAATTAAATTTAATTACATTTTTCAAAAGCCAAACATTAATTACCTTTTCAATATATCATATATTAATTGATAAATTTTGATTCATTATTTAATTAAAAAAATTAATCATAAAATTTATATATATAGTATAACATTTATATAAATAATAGATTAATAGATTTGGTCTCAAATCTAAGAGAAATAATATTGCTCTATTTTGAAAAAAACAATTGGACTAGATTGAATAAATAATACTTATGTATGGACTAAATTGAAACAAATAAACATATTTAGGTACCAAATTGAAATAAAGGCAATAACACTTGACCATTATACTAACACCTGGCATTGTTTACCGTGTGCCACTGACAATGTCACATATCACATCAGGATTTGATACGTGACAAAAATAATAAAAAAAATTAAAAAAGTAAAAAAGAAACAGAAATAAAAAAAACACATATTAACATGTGGGGCACCATTAACGCCCTTAAATATATTTTTTTAAAATGACCTAATTGACACACTCTTTAAAAATTGGAACCTAATTGAAATGTCTTTAACAGCAAGACAAAATTGACACATTATTACCGATGTAAGTATCATCCAACTAATTAAATATATATTAATTACTTTTCTATTATTTTTTTTAAGAAAAAGAAATATACTAAAAAATGTTATATATGCTTTCTTCAAAATAACTTATCCTTTTGATTTAATTATTTCTTATTAAGAAGTAGAAGTAGATTTATTATCATACGAAGATACTCATCTCATACGATACGAAAAACTAGATATTAATTTGATAGCAGTGTAGTGATTTTATAATAAAAATAGACAAAATGGAAATAACATCTAGGAAAATGAAATGAATAGTGAAAATCAATATGTAACAAATGCTTGCCAAGTGTTAGTAAAACCCTAAAGTCTGGCTGCATGAAGAGAGATAACTAACTATTTAATAAATTATTTTCCTTCGATCTCTTCTCTCAATTTTAACACTAAAATAACTATTACAACACAATTTTATTTTATAAAAAACTATAATAATATCAGACATATAGTATAATTAATTAAATTATTAATATAAAATATAATAAAATCAACAAATGTCTTTTTTAATCAAAATACAACATTTTTTTATGAAAATTTATACAAACAATAACTAAAATACACTATACATAATAATCAAATTTATTACATATTCTTAAACAATTATTTTTTTATAATAAAAATCATTGTAAATTTATTCTTCTGGTGTTTTAAATCATATTTTTCTTAAGTTGTTATAAAACCAAAATTATAAAGTAAATCCAAAATTAAACTACGGGGCAGGCCAATCCGACCCACACCTTACCCGCACCTTACGGACCAAAATGCGGGGAGGACCAAAACAGGTTGGGCTGACCCGTTTTGTTATCCCTGATACCAACTCCTTTTTATATATCTCTTCAACCTCTTGTCTAGATTTCTAAGTAACTTATTTTTATTTCAAATAATTTTTTTGTGCTTCTTTTATTTTAAAGCTCCCTTTCAAAATGTTCTCTTGTTATTATACCTTTCTCAAACTCCCTCTTTTTAATAAGAAAATTACAATTTTATTTTCTTAATTATCATTATTCATTTTCATTTTCATTGACGAATAATTATGTTAATTTTGATTTAAATTGTTTTTAATTGACATTCCTACCTTAAAACTGCCAACTTACCATCTTTACTCCTTCTCTAAAAATATCTATATGTTTAATCTATAATTAAGTTTTTAATTGACACAATGATAAAAAATCTTTAACAATAAAGTTAATTAAAAGACATGTCATGTTTCAAAGTACAAATTGTTGCACCTACAACACATGCTAGAGACACGTAACATGGACAACTACCATATCTAAAGCCCCAAAGAAGAATGACATTTAATGTTATATATATAGCATTAAATTCATTGCGATAATCATCTTGGACAAACTATGACTCTAAAAAAGAAGATAGTTGTAGAAAAAAAAAATCTAACAAATTGAGGTGTTAGTAATTTTGGAAATCACTCAATGCTTAAAGAAGTTGAAGAGGAAACAATGTTTCCTTTTAAAAGTCTTAATATTTCTTCAAAAACAAAGCAAGAGAATCGAATTTACATAAGAAGAACAAAACATATTAAAGTTTCATGTATTTTCTTCTTCAGAAAAATCAGTTCTTCTATATATATCCTTTTTCATATTCTCGAGAGTGTTGATTAGACTAAAAGAAAGCTGACGGTAGATCGTGAATCTTAACTTATAATTTTTGTGTTTATTGTTCTTAATGAGTATTATTAAAGTTCCAATATTAATCAATCTGAAAAAGAAAAAAAAATAGAATGTTATTGTAAAAATGAAAATTTGATTTGAGTGTATTCACCACAATTTTATGATTTTTTTTTAGGTGTAAGGAACTTGGGTAATTAGTATTTTCAGAGGACAGATTTTAAAAAATATAGTATCTTGATTAGCTAATCTTGAATCTGATTATTTAAAAGAAAAGTTCAAACGCTCTATTTGTATTGAGAAAAGTTTCATTTGAAAATGGCATTAAAAAACATAATTAAACTCCTGTTGTGTTTTATTCTATTTTGTAGTTTACTTTTTTAGAAGACTTTCTATATACTTACCCACCCTAGTATTTGTCTTTAGTTTAGGCTTGAGAACAATTATTTTTTAGGAAGCAATAATAATATAATATAGATATGGATTGCCACTGTGGAAGAAAAACTCATCCACACCAAATTGCTATAAAAACAGCCTTCAACACATAGAAACATGGAAGACAGAAAAAATCTCATAATCAAGTTGGGGAACAAGCGTTCTAATCAAGTAATGGTTACTTTCTCTAAAACCAAAATCAAGTATTGGTTACCCTAAAATAAGATAAATAATTACAACATATCCTTCTCTTTACCCTTTAGCAGGTAAGCAAGCCATTGCTACAAAAGTCACACATCCATTTTCAGTATACAAAGCTGAAACAAAGTGTCAATTGAACTAAGCTATACAAGAATACATAGCTCAAACAAGAGTCCAAATTTTTACCGGATTTCATAGTGTTGTTTCCTGTTGAACACCAACAACACAACGATGTTTGATACTTTAAAAACCATTTTAATATATTTTAAAATACCAAAATTAATGTCTATGAGTATATTCTATATTCTGAAGGCACAACATAGAAACAACACATGAACTCCTGAAACGTGTCAATTGAAGGCTGCATGGTAACACAGATAGAATCTGTCATCACTACTTTATATCAGCAGGATCATATGCAGTTAACAATTCCACAGTATTTTGCACATTGAGGCACTATGTCAAACATGTGGTGGACAGGTCCCAGAAAATCAAACATCTACCAAAAGAACAAACCATTGATCCATGCAAAAACCAAAAAGTCTATGGAATTTAAATACCAGATGGTAATAACCAGAAAAGTGCAAGTTCATACATGAAACACACTCCAAAAGGGTGAACAGAAAGTCCACTATACTGAACCCAGAAGAACACCAGGGTTCATGGACCTCTAATTATTTCATAGTGATGAAAAAGTAACACTACAGTTCACTATTCTGCTGCAGTAGAAGGCAAATAACCGCGACAGTTGTCAAAGCCATACCAAATACCATTAGGTATGTAAGTATTGTAGTAAAACGTAACAGGTTTGTAGCCATAGCTGTTCACGGTCACTTTCTCTGGAATCCAACCATCGTATCCATTCCTGTATAGATACAGATAGCATGTTTGATACGTACACGGGCCGTGTATCTGAAATGTATCCGTAGAGCACCGCTCGAATGTTCCTGAACGAGGATCATCTAACCTCGGCACATAAACCTGATTCATTCATTGATTAACACTAATCAGCACCAAATTAACCCCCAATTTACTTCATTTCATGTAGTAAGCATTCAAATTTCAAGAGAAATTCATGACAAAGAACGAACCTGATAGCCATAAGCATCACCAAATGCAAGACTAATCTGATCTCTGGTGTAAGAGGGAGAACTGCAACTTGTTTTGATGGTCACCGTGTAGCTACAGGAACTAGCCTGGTTCTGTAAAACGCAGTAAGAAGATCTCAAAAATGCTTCACTTCACAATCGAAATCTAACTACCCTTTCATATTCTCTGTTCTTTCTATGTTCCTTCAGGTCAAACATTGTTTGAACCAAAGTTTACATGTAAAAGTAGATGACTTTGAAGATTTTAGAGTATAGGGTGTTGTTCTATTTTACTTTCTGGAACATTTGTAAAAGTAAAGAAACTTTTTTTACCTGTGACTTGGTTTGGTTGACCTTGAAAGATTCATTCGCTTCAGGTTGAGATTGAGATTGAGATAGAGTGATTAATGGGGTTGCTGCTTGTGAGAAAACAGCGATGATGAGCAGTGTGAGGATGAAAATGAGAGATTTCATGGTACAGTGTTTGAGTTGCAACCTCGTTGTGTTCGAGGGAGAGAACGAGGAACACGCTTAGCCTTGAACAGCTTTTCTTTTATTGTGGCAGATCTCAACTATTATTCGTGCTTTTTAGCTTCTGTGATTTAATTGGATTTTCTACACTATTTATCTTTTAGATTAATTAGTGATTTAATTTTTCTTAGTCTTTATATATTTTTTTATTTAATTAAGTTTTTATCTTTAAGAAAAAAAACTTAATTTGAAGTTAATATCGTAAGCAAAGTGTTATTATTAGTTTGAAACATAAAACCTTTAAATAAAAAATACTCAAATTTTGATAAGTAAGAGACTTATATTTTGACAATTAACGACAAATTATTAATATTTTGTTAATGAAAAAATTGAATACGGAATCTTTAGTATTCTCTTTCAAACCTCATAAATTAATCTTATAACTCTAAAATATTAATTAGAAATTGAAACACATCTCTCTTACTTTTCCTATCAACTTTATTATTAAATTAAATGAATTTTATAACTCCGGCTCGTATGAACTTGCCATTTTCATATTTGATTGGGATAGTTTAGTTCTCGAAATATTAAAAGAGGTAATGGTGGTTCTCGGGAATATTCGAGAGATAATGAAATTGGTTCGTTCTTCTTCTTCTTTCTTTTTAATACATAATTTAAATTTGATATCTGGTTAAAGAGAAATAAATATGCATTACTAAAATTAACCATCTTTTGCATTTATGGTTTTAAATTTGTAATAAGTAACTGTATGTGAATATATAAGATAAACTATTTATAAATTAATTGTAAATTAATTGTACGTGAAATATATTTATTATCTTTTAACTTTTAGAGAAAATTAAAATTAATTTTCTTTGAAAATCTTGAACCAATTTAGTCTTTCAACTTTGCAAATGTATAGATTTAGTTATTTTAACCGTGTTTATTTGACATTTTAAACACATTTCATTATAGTATTTTAGTTTAATTATACCTTTTGACATATTTTTCTTCAATGTTAATTGAGAAACATGTTTGAAACGTCAAATAAACTTAAAAAAATTAGTTTAAATGACTAAATTCACGCATCTCTAAAGATGAAAAATTATATTAATTTAAAATTTTCAAGAAAAGCTAATTTTAATTTCCACTTGAAGAATTAAAAAACATATTTAACCCTTATTTTAATCATTTATATCTTTTTTCCTTTTGTGCGAGTGGAATACTCTCTCCATTTCTATTTATTTGTTTTAAGAACAATTTTTTTATATGTTTTTTTTAAATTTCAATAATGCACTTGTATATTATGCGATCTAATTATATAAAAGTAAGATTTTCTTAGAGATTCAACATTTTATATTTACAAATATTGGAATTAACAGAAAAAATATTTTATTTTTATTAAATACAAATGATTGTAAATGAAATTAATGTAGAGTTGACTAAAAGAATAGTGATATGAAAAAATAAAACATAAAATTCAGACATGGTTAAAAAAAAACTGACATAATTTGTTTGATTTTTGACGAGAGTGTTGTATTTAATTTGGGCCTCGCCGAAAGCATGGACTAAAAAAATAATTTATATTCAGAAGTGAAGAACTCCTCACAATCCACATGTCAGCGTCAAAAAGAAAGTTTAACCTTTTCAAATACCCAATTTACAACCACTCCATTATAAGCATGTTTGGAAGCTCCACAGCATCATAAAATGGAATCGAAGCCTAAATTAAAAAAAAGGTTCATTCAACTGAAACTGCTCAGAACAAATGAAGAATGAACAAAAGGTCCTATACACAATGTAGAATAAATGAAGAACATGTAGAAGGTATAAAATAAATAAAGGGTTAACTATATTTGTAGTTTAGAACACCAGTTAAAATTCGTTTATATTTAAAATTTTAATACTTTTTTATCTTTAAATCTTAAAAAATAAATAAATATAATTTTTTTAATTTAATTATGTTGCTTTTTTTACATGTGAAACATATTTTTCAAACAGAAAAGTTTGTATTAAAATTATGTAAAAAACTTAAATGTTAATATGAAATATAATTAATACGTTAAAAGTTTTAATTTAATTACATTAAAAAAGACTATATTCGTTAACTTTTAACGATTAGAATCAAAATATATTAAAATTTGGAACGAATTTCAATTTTACGTTAAAATTCAAACACTACGAACGTACTTAACCCATGAATAAATAAATATTAAAAGAATGAGAAGGTAGGTACAAATATTGGCACAGAAAAATCCCCTTGCTGGACATCTAGAGGAATACAAAATATTGGTAAATAAATAGTCCTGTTGATGTAATGCACTTAAAGCTCTTGAACAAACTTTTTTTCAGCTCTTGGAGCAATATCAATATATTTGACATTGTTATAAAAACTGATGTTATGAACAGAACCTATTTTTTCATTCAATATTTACACTTTTTTCTTTCTTTTTGGTAAGCCAGACAAAACTTAGATTCCAAGATCTATGCTTACTTGTTCATTTGATTGGTGGTTTTTCTTAATAATTCATTTTCTAAAAGGTAATGTCATATTTCTGAAATCACTCCTGTATCTTTTATATCTCTATTATTAACAAAAGAACAAGTTTCAAACTTAGTTTTGTTTCAAAATGTCTTTATCTCATATAAATCCTTAACAGAAAAACTGATAAGGAAAAAGAGTTACAAAAGCAATATAAATTAAATGATAGTCAGCGCAGCAGTACATTCAGATGACAACAAAAGAATTAGTTTCTACATTACACAGTATTCAAATCACCTTCATCACCTCAAAATAAAAGAACAAAAAGTTATGAACCAAAACACCTCTAGCTAGCACTACAATCTCAGAACAAGTGATTATATCCAATTTATTTCAAGTATCAACAACAGATATAGCTCTTTTCTATGACATTGTTTCACAGCAAATACAGTTGTTAAAACATCAACAACTGAAATGATTATTCTTTCTCGTTTATTTTATATAGAAGAATGGTTCAATGATATCATGATACACACAAAAAATGAAAAACAATCAGCAATCAGCATGATGAGATAATTAATTTTCTAAAAGAACAGTATTTTTTGATCGTTTAGGACTCTAATAATCTAAACGGATAAAGTTTATGTAACAAGTTTGTACTTCAGTTTATACAATTTACTTCCAATTTTTTCATTAATGGAGAGACGATATTGTAGCAACTCATCTTATCCAATTCGTTTTCATGTTAAAATATATATATATATATATATATATATATATATATATATATATAAAGGTAAATTATTCAAAGCCCATCTCATAGACAATAGCAGAAACCCATGAAAACTACAATCACAGAGTCACTGAGTTCAGATAATAAAAAAATTGAAAACAAGACCATTTGTTTTTCTGTACACGAGTAATCACCCAAACCAAACCAACCCTATACATGTTAGTATGATTGCCAGAAGAGTTTATCAAAATTCATAAACATCAGATCAAATTAGTTATAGGATGTTCAACCTGTGCAATTATGAAAGGAGGATTTTCAACAGCATCAAGATCAAACAAATCGATATTCGAAGAAAACTATGACAGAAAATGGAAATGGGGATTTAAAGAGTAAACGAAACGCACCGTTCGATGAGGATATTGCCCTCGGCGTTCGCAAACAGAACCGCCATTGATCATTCTCTCCTCCTCTTTTCCACACCTAACTCTTCCTCCTCTTTCAAAACTATTACAAACCTTTTCTTTTCTTTTCTTTTCTTTTTTCTAATTAAAGTTTAAGTGCATATTTTTAATTGAATTTAATAAAAACTTTTTATTCTATTAAGTACTAACAAATTTGGATTTTATTTATTAGAACTTGGAGTGTAGTTTACTCTTAATTAACAAAATGATTCTTTACTTTGTTTTTATTTTGTAAATTGTAGTTTATTATTACTTTTTTCTTTAATCATCTTGTTGAATTTGTCTCGCTTATTTTTCTCTAAAAATCAATTATTGAAAAAGGTTATTTACGAATTACAAGATATGGAATAAGAACAGAAAGATAAGTTAGTGATTATAAAATATAACAAATCAAACGATAGAGAAAAATAATAATATTTAATTAAGTTTAAAGTATTTCATAAATTTTGATATATATTTTTTTTTTAATTTTTCTTAATTTTTTTAGTCTATTAATATTTAAAATTTTATGTTTATATTAATTCGGCGACGTAACTTTTATTTTGATAATCATCTTGTTTATTCGTCTTCGTGAATTCGTTTATATAATTGTTGTTAATATAAATTAATGAATAATTTTTATTGTTCTAATTAAAAATATGTTGAATAATGAAATCGTTGTAATATTAAACACCATTTTATATCTTCAACTTTTCTCTTTAATTATTTGAATTAGTGTGTTATAAATAAAATATTTGAAGGAGTTACACATAATTAAATAAGTTAAATGAATTATTAAAGATTTAGTAAATTATTTTAATAACTATAAGTATAAATAAGATAAATATTTTTATCTTCATTATCACACTTTATGCACAGGTACGTTCCTTTATATTAAAACACAATCATTTAATTTTCACACTGATGATAAGACACGTGGGACATTTTCCATTATTGTGTATTTTCCTTAATAATATGTGACTTTATCATTATTTATTAATTATTTCATTTTAACATTTCAAAATTTTTATTTATTTCCAATTATTTTATTAACATTTAGTTTTCTTAAAAATTTTAATTTTAATTATTTATTTCAGCTCAAATTCTTAATAATCTTTTTAAATAATCTTTTTAATATATATATATATATATATATAATTTTATACATTTTTATTTTTAAATTTTATCTAATTTCTTGTATATGGCACGAGATTCTTGTTATTAATGATACACTACTAACTATGATACAATGGTAGATCAAGTATCATATTAAATACGTATCTTTATAAAATATTTTAGAATATTTTATTGATAATTATTAATGAAATATCTAACTCATAGAATAATAATATTTTTATAATGATGATAATTAATAATTTTTTGGATTGACAATTTTAATATGATTTTAATTTAAATTTACACAATAATAATTATATATTTATCATATTTTTAAAAATTATTATATAATTTTTAATATATAATATATCACATATATGTCTTATTATTTTTAAAACAAATATTGACATATCAAGTATTCGATTCAGATATTATGTATAATAAACTAATAACCTTTATTTATCTTATTTATTATTCTTGAGAATTTACACCTAAATTTCTAATACAAATTTAAGAGAAAATTAACACGTTTTAGTCTTTTAGGCAAAATAATTTGTTAATTAAGAATGCATAATGATGAACAATCTTTACAATGAATGGCATGGAGTGCACAACCACTACCACCAACATTTTTTTGGTACATCCACTACCTCCGATATAATCAGTACTCTCTCTGTTTCTTACTAAAGAGAGTTATTGCTTCCACCCATAAATTATCTCAAACAGTTTCCACCTTGTCTTATTCTAAACTAAGATCTTTTCTGTAATAAATATTTTCATTGTTACTTTATTGTTAATACTTTTCACAAATAACAGAAAAAAAGAGAGTCATAAACTAGTTCAATTCAATAGAAAAAAGATGCCAGTGTAGGAAAAACTTAAAGAAAATGGTTCCTAGATGACCCTACCACTGTCACCAATATAATAAGTATTTTGAAAGTTGCTAAGAGAAAATTGATTCAACCTCTGTGTAGTTTCCACCTTTGCCATTGTCGCTCTCATGCTTTGTTCATGTCTCTTAGTGGAGAGCACAGTGAGATTTGACAAAAGAACAGTTTTATATATGGTTTCTCTAGATTAAGTTGGAATATGATTTAAAAAACTTTTTTTAAAAATCCAGAAAATGACATGATATATTAGAAGTGTGAATTCTACAAAACTGACTTATAAAGTGAGGTTTGCACCTCACTTATATATTATGAAATATCTTCCGTTAACGGTTCGATAACGGATAAAACAAAATATTCAAAAAAATTCGCTAAGATAAGTTCTAACCTGGCTTTAATATCATGTTAGAAGTTGACTTTAAGCCTAACTCAATCTCACAAAACCGGTTTGTAAGACAAGGTTTGCAACTCACTTATATGTGAAATTACCTTTTCTCTAGTATATGTGAAACTTGTAACATAGACATATGTGAACCATGGTTAATTAACTTCAATGGTTGCTCTACTATAAAGCTTTTACTTTCTTGATCATTATCTCTGCATCATCATTCTTTTACATTCTCATCTTTCTGCTCTTCAAAGGTTGCTCTCTTTCTAAATCTCTTCTGGTATTTGAATCAATTCTTCCCTGTGATTGAACACCAGTTTGAGGTGTTTGAAGTGATTTTGATTATAAATTGAATGGTGCAGGTAAGTGAGAGATGGGAGAAGTTCTGGTTCATGGGACCCTCCATGCCACAATCTATGAGGTGGATAACCTGAAGGCTGGTAATGCTGGTAATATTTTAACCAAGGTTTGTCCCAAATTCATCATCACTCAAAACAAAATTCCTTCTTTCTTCTACCGATTCTCATGTTTCTTAATTATGTCTCTGCCATTGCCTTTTTCTTCACAATCTTCTGCCTGCTCAAAGAAATTCATTCTCTCTTAGCTTTGATTTCAAAGTCTCTTATGTTTTTTTAATAGTCTCTTACCTTCCTTTTTCTTAATTTATTTATATTTGCAGTTAACGTTTTTCAACACATATTACTTATAAAAAATTGTAATAAATTCAATAAATGGAAGAGTATATTTGATTAAAATGTTAATAGATTATTTACCTTTTTTTTTTTGTGATCACGTACGAGAAGAAATAAGGATTCAGCTGAATAATATACTTTTATAACTCTTCAAATATTAACCTATTCCAATCCTATCATCTTCAGTTAACTTTTATTATTTATTATCAGTGGAAGCATATACTCTACACGTATTTCTGTTTGTTTATTTTTCTTTTTTTTTTCAAAAATTTGTTAAATTCTAAAATAAATTTTATTAAAAATAATTATAAAAATAATAATTTGTATAATATTTATTATTAAATATTTTTTTTATTTTAAACACTTATTTTAATTCAAAAAATATTTATTAAAAGAATAAAATCATAAAATAATTATTTTAATTAATAAAATAACTAAATTTAGATGAGGATAAATATCAAAATATAATTATTTTAATTTAAAATAACAATTATTTAAAGGATAAGATTGGAAGAAAAATGTTTACATATATATAATTATAGTATATATTTTATCTCTAATAACTGATTAATTTAGTAAATAAAAATTATAAATAAGTTTATGAATTTAATTAAAAATGTTAAAAGTGTTTAGTCAACTCATGGATATCACAAACTAAGTTTGATTATGCTTGTTTACTAAAGACACATTTAAAATATGTTGTAGAAATTAAAAACAATACTTTAGAAGAAATAGTAAAAAATCATTTAAATTTTAATTAAAAATATACTTAAATCTTTATTTTGAAATTAATTTTAGTTAACATACCAAACATTAAATTTATTTCTTGCAATATATTATAACTAATATTTATATATATATATATATATTAAAATATTACTTTAAAATTTTAATTCCAAACTAGACCGATTTTCTTTAGCTCTTTTATCTTCTAAATACATTCTTAATGGCTCTTTGTCATGTCACAATATGATATTTTGTTTTGAAAAATGATAATTGATGCTTAAAAAGTTTTTATTTCTTACTCTTTATTCCTTACTTTTCTTCCATACTTTTATTTACAAATACACGGGTTCCCTTATAAAAAATTGTTAAAAGGTGATTATTGGTATCAAATAATCTTTTTTTCTACTAAATTTTTATGCATTTTTCTGATATACATAGCTGCTACACAACATCGAGGAAACCATTAAGATTGGGAAAGGAATAACCAAACTATATGCAACAATTGATCTGGAAAAAGCACGCGTGGGAAGAACAAGAATCATAGAAAAAGAACACACAAATCCTAAATGGTGCGAGTCTTTTCACATTTACTGTGCTCATACGGCATCAAATGTCATATTCACAGTGAAAGATGACAACCCAATCGGTGCAACCTTGATCGGAAGAGCATACATTCCCGTCGAGGAGATTCTGGACGGCAAAGAAATAGATCGATGGGTTGAAATCTTGGACGAACACAAAAAACCAATACATTCACATTCCAAGATCCATGTGAAGCTCCAGTACTTCGATGTTTCAAAAGACCTCAACTGGGGCCAAGGAATCAGAACTCCTAAATTCCCCGGAGTTCCGTACACTTACTTCTCACAGAGACAAGGATGTAGGGTTTCCTTGTACCAAGATGCTCATGTTCCAAACAACTTTGTTCCGAGAATACCACTTTCTGGAGGCCGCACTTACCAACCTCGTAGATGTTGGGAAGATGTTTTTGATGCAATCAACAACGCACAGCACTTGATATACATTACGGGGTGGTCTGTGTACGCTGAGATCACGTTGGTGAGAGATTCTAGGAGACCAAAACCTGGAGGAGATGCAACACTCGGTGAGCTTCTGAAGAAAAAAGCACGTGATGGTGTTAGGGTTTTGATGCTTGTGTGGGATGATAGAACTTCTGTTCCTCTGTTGAAAGAAGATGGGTTGATGGCTACTCATGATGAAGATACCGGGAACTACTTCTACGACAGTGATGTGCACTGTGTTCTATGCCCTCGCAACCCTGATGACGGTGGAAGCGTTGTTCAGGATATAGAAATTTTCTCCATGTTTACGCATCATCAGAAAATCGTGGTTGTGGACAGTGCTTTACCTAGATCAGATAATAAACGAAGAATTGTGAGTTTTGTGGGGGGGATTGATCTCTGTGATGGAAGATACGACACACAATTTCACTCACTTTTCAGAACGCTGGGAACAGCGCATCACGATGATTTTCATCAACCTAATTTTCCACACACTACGGTGAAAAAAGGTGGTCCAAGGGAACCATGGCACGACATTCATTCTCGGCTTGAAGGGCCAGTTGCATGGGATGTTTTGTTCAACTTTGAGCAGAGATGGAGGAAGCAAGGTGGAAAGGACTTGCTGATTCCTCTGAGAGACCTTGAAGATGTGATTATTCCTCCATCGCCGGTAACTTACCCTGATGATCACGAGACATGGAACGTGCAGTTCTTTCGATCCATTGATGGTGGAGCGGCTTCTGGGTTCCCCGAGACTCCTGAAGAAGCTGCAAGATCTGGACTCATCAGTGGGAAGGATAACGTAATCGACAGAGGCATTCAAGATGCTTACATCAACGCCATTCGAAGAGCGAAGAACTTCATCTACATTGAGAATCAGTACTTCCTCGGAAGCTCTTATGCTTGGAGTGGTGGTGATGGAATTAAGCCCGAAGACATTGGTGCGTTGCATCTGATACCGAGGGAGCTTTCTCTTAAGATTGTTAGTAAGATTGAAGCTGGGGAAAGGTTCAGTGTTTATGTTGTGATTCCGATGTGGCCGGAGGGTTACCCGGAGAAAGGAACAGTTCAGGCAATATTGGACTGGCAGCGGAGAACAATGGACATGATGTACAAGGATGTTGTCGGAGCATTAAAGGGCAAGGGGATTGAGGAAGATCCTCGGAACTATTTGACATTCTTCTGTCTTGGTAACAGAGAGGTGAAGAAAGAGGGAGAGTACGAGCCTCCAGAAAGACCAGATCCCGATACAGATTATATCAGAGCTCAAGAGTCTCGACGCTTCATGATTTATGTTCATGCCAAGATGATGATAGGTAAGGAAATATAAATCTACACGAAAATCGTGTACAGTTCTCACGACTTTATTTATTCGATGATTGGGCATTGAGCATTGTTTTTTCATGCAGTTGATGACGAATACATAATCATTGGATCTGCCAACATAAACCAGAGATCAATGGATGGTGCCAGAGACTCGGAGATTGCAATGGGTGCATATCAACCCTATCATCTGAGTAGAAACGAGGGTGCAAGGGGTGAGATCCATGGTTTTCGCATGTCATTGTGGTATGAACACGTTGGCATGCTTCATGAGTCCTTTCTCCACCCTGAAAGTGAAGAATGTATAAAGAAGATAAACGAGATGGGTGAAAAGTATTGGGATCTTTACACTACCGAGCCACTTGAAGGAGACCTTCCCGGTCACCTTCTCCGGTACCCTATTGCAGTTTCCGGCGAAGGAAGTGTGACACAGCTGAAAGGATTTGAGTTCTTCCCCGACACGAAGGCTCCTGTTCTTGGAGTCAAATCGGACTACATGCCACCTATTCTTACTACTTAGTTTTCTCTAAATTTTTAAATAAAATAATTGTTTGTGTTTATTTTTATTTTTTTGTGCCTATATGAATACCTAAAACTCATGTAAGCTTAATCTTAAAAGTATTAACTTTAGTTATACAAACAAAATAATTTCTAATGTATCCTTATAATAATAAAATATAATAAGCATAAATGTGTCATCACACGTGTAAAATATATATAAAAAAATGAAAAAAAATAAATGTTAATAAATAAGAAAAAAGAAAAAGCAGAAATAAATTGTTTTATAAAAAATTTCTAAAATAACCATCAATTTTTAAAAATTTAATAAATAATATTTTAAAGAGTAAAATTAAAATCTTAAAATATAGACACAATAGGAAATCTCTTTATATAAATTACAATCTTTAATATTTTGAAAAACATCACCCTCTCAAATAAATATTCTTAAAGTTCTGTTCTTGTTAGAAAGTGTACGTCACCCATTATTTTTCTAACAAAAAAGAAAATATTAACGGTTTCAAACTAACATCTTTATCATTGTTTTTATTTTTTTACTTAATTATCTACTCGTTTCAAGTTAAAAGTGACCATACATTATTATAATTTAAAGTATTGGTTATAGGGATGGCTAACAGGGCGGGACGGGGACGGGGACGGGGATGGGTTTCACTATCTCATATCCATTCCCATAAAAAAAATTCATCCCCATCCCCATACCCAAATTTAACGGGTATCAAACTTTTATCTAATCTCCATCCCCATCAGGTAACGGGTATAATCTCGTACCCATACTCGTACCCGTTTTCTTACTATTTTAATATTAATTTTAATTAATTTTTATAAAATAATAAAAAATTACGGTAAAGGAAACATAATATTATCAAATATTCAATATTAGGAGTATGGTTGTTTCTTCGATATCAAATACTTGAAATAAATTATAATTGTTTACATTTTAGATTAGAATACCAAATAAAATTTAATGAGAACCAAAACATTTATTAAATTTGCAAACATTATTGAAACCTAGTTGATAAATTTTAAAAATATTTTTAAAAAAATATAAAAGGAAAAAATATTTTAAAAAAAATATAAAAGGAAAAAAATATTTAAATTAAAATATATTTTAAATGTTTGTTTACTTCAATTTTTTAAATTATAATGAATCTATTTTTTATATAGTAATAAAAGTTATAATACATCACTTGATTAAAATCACGCAAAGAACAAATAATAAATATAATAATAAAATTTTAATATAGATCTTGTATCTTTTGAACCACAATATATGTTGGATGGTGGTAAAAAAATATTCATGGCAATTACATTAAATTTTTATATTGTAGTAAATAAAAATTATTTATACAATTATAGTGAAAAAATTAAAGTATGATTGTAAAGAGTTAGAAAATAAAAAATAATTAGATAAAATTTATCGAAATAGTATTCTACATGATAAAAATAAACAAAAAATAAAAATATTAAAAAATTAACAAATGTGTGTCTTATAAACAATTTGGAGACTATTGGAAGGAATCACATAAAGGAAAACAAATATATAATTAAAAGTATGATAAGATGAAAAATATCTTAGAGATTTAAGAAAACTTTTCAAATATCAACATATATACTCAATGGTTGATAAAAAAAATTACGCAAAGAACAAATAGTAAACATAATAAAATTTTATCATAGATCTTGTATCTTTTAAACTCTAATATATGTTGAATGGTGATAAAAAAAATATTCATGACAATTACATTAAATTTTTATATTGTAGTAAATAAAATTATTTATACAATTATATTGAAAATATTAAAGTATGATTGTAATGAGTTAGAAAATAAAAAATAATTAGATAAAATTTATCGAAATAGTATTCTATATGATGAAAATAAACAAAAATAAAAATATTAAAAAATTAACAAATGTGTGTCTTATAAATAATTTGGAGAAGGAATTGCACAAAGAAAAACAAATGTATAATTATGGGTACGATAAGACGAATAACATCTTAGAGATTTAAGAAAATTTTTCAAATATCAACATATATACTCAATGATCGAGAAATAACAAATTTTTTTTACCGAAATAAAAGAGTTATTCAAATGAAACAAAAATTAATAATAATAAGTAAAGATTTTTTTTTTATATTACCCAGTAAATGAAATGTTTATGCTATTAAACACTTAAATTGAGAGTATTAAACATTCTCAGGTGAAAGGAAAATATATAATAAATAAAAATATTAAAAAATAATAGAAATATTCAAATGTTAGACATACAAAAATTTAATTGACATACATCATTTTAACATAATTACATAAATGTTATGATAAGATAAAAAAATATATTGGAAATGCGAATGAGTTTCATGACAAACAAAATATTTAGAAAAAATAAAAAATAGAAAGAATATATATATATATATATATATATATATATATATATGGTTACTTAATTAATTGTGAATATTTTAATAATTACATAAAGGTTATGATAAGATAAAAAAATATATTGGAAATGCGAATGAGTTTCATGACAAACAAAATATTTAAAAAAAATAAAAAATAGAAAGAATATATATATATATATATATATATATATATATATATAGGGTTACTTAATTAATTGTGAATATTTTAATAATTTAAATGAGGATGGAGATATGGCGGGGATGAATATTATGGCGGGGATATATTCATCCCCATACCCATACCTAGAGATGGCAAATAAACCCGTGCCCGTGGGTATCACCCGAACCCGTCCCCGTTTTGACGGGGAATCCCCGCTTTGACTGGGTATGGGTATGGGTATGGGTATGGGTATGGGTAATACCCGAAATTTTCAACTGGGGATGGGGATGGGGATGGGGATATATATATACCCGCCCAAATACCCGTCCCCGCTTAAATTACTAAACTATTTATAATTTATTAAATAATCTAAAAAATATATATAAATAAATAATATATTTACACATATACATGTAATATAATATAATATAATATAATATAATATACATATAATATATATACATAATAATATAATATAATATATATAATATATACGTATAAAACAAATTAATCATTTAACTAGTGAGATCTTTTATAAACAAATTTATAACATTACAAATTTATAAAAATTTAAAAGAAATATATATATATATATATATATATATATATATATATATAAAAGCATAAAATATCTACGCATATACATATAATATATATACAGAATAATATAATATATATTATTATATTTATATTATTATATAATATAATATAATATAATATATACTTAAAATAAATATATATCTATAAATATATATATATATATATATATATATATATATATAAACATAAGATATCCACACATATAATATATATACATAGTAATAATATAATATATAATATAATATAATATATATAAATAATTATATATATATATATAAACATAAGATATCCACACATATAATATATATATATATATATATATATACATAGTAATATAATATATAATATAATATAATATATATATATATATATATATATATATATATAACATATTTCTCATTCTCTTTGTTTTTTGTTATATAACATATTGGCAATTGCTTCAGTTTTAGATCCAAGGTACAAGATGGACATGTTAGAATATTATTTTTATAAATTGTATGGTAATGATTTTGATCTGAAACTTAGTAGGATTCGTCATATGTGCTATGATTTGGTTTTGGAATATCAATCAAAAAAGAATGAAACTTCTTCTTATAGAGCTACATCATTGGAGTTGGGAAAGGATGTTGATAATGATGCGAATGAATTTTTAGAGTTTATGGCAAAAAAGAAAAAATCTAGAACTACAGTTATGAAAACAGAGTTGGATTATTACTTGGAAGAAGATAATTTGCCGGTTACACAAGAATTTGATATCCTATCATGGTGGAAAACAAATGGGTTAAAGTTTCCAACCCTTCAAGCAATTGCAAGGGATGTTTTAGCTATTCCAATAACAACTGTAGCTTCTGAATCTGCTTTTAGTACTGGTGGTCAGATATTAACTTCTCACCGTAGTCGACTTCATCATATTACTATAGAGGCTTTGATGTGTACAAGAAGTTGGATATGGAACTCAAACCATCTAGGTAAGGTACTCAAATTTATTAATATTTTTTGTTAGTATTTTTTGTGAATTCTCATCTAATATTCTACATTTGGTGTTTGTAGGTGTTAAAAAATTAAAAGGAAAAGATGTTCTCATGAGTGAAAATGAATCTGATGAAGAAGGTACAATATATTCTAGTAATTAAAATTTTCAATTTCAATTATTATATCATATCTAATTTTTCATTTTTTTTCTATGTGTAGGTGGATCGAATGCAAATGAAACCACTGATCATTTGTAAAATTAATAAATATTTTGGTTATTATAAAATTTTAGTAATGTGTAATTTTTTAGCTTTTATATAATTATTTGAATTTTATTTAGTTGTTATTTGATACTTTAATTTGAGATTTATACTATTATAATATTTTTCTTAATATTTGACATCATGAAAATCAAAAAGAGTATGTTATTTTAATATTGAATATTTTGATAGTATCATGATTCCGTTGGTGTGATTTTTAAATTTTTTTTATAAAAAATATTTAATTGATATATGGAACAATAAAAAAATGGGTATGGGTATGGGTATAAGAAAATACCCGTTACCCGGTGGGGATGGGGATGGGTCAAAAGTTGTATACCCGTTGGGTTTGGGGATGGGGATGGGGATGAATTTTTATTATGGGGATGGGGATGGGATCATGATACCCGTACCCGCCCCGCTCCGTTGCCATCCCTACCCATACCCAAGTGAAAAAATCGGGAATTCCCCATATCTATACCTATACCCAATCAATGTGAAGATTCCCCGTCAAAACGAGGACAGGTTCGGACAATACCCACGGAAACAGGTTTATTTGCCATCTCTAATTGGTTATGAACTAAAATGTGGGAATATATATATCAAAAATATTTTATTTTCTTAATAAAATTTCTTTATTATATAATATTTATATTGTGAAAGAGTACAAATGTTAAGATTTAGAGGATAGAGGAATTGTGATTTTTTGTTCCCTATGAAACCTAACTCCAATTAGTCACCAATTAGATTTTTTTTTCGTCTGAGTGTAACTTTCTATTCGATTAAGTCTATCACTTACATAGTGGGCAAAAAAAGTGATTTTCACATCTTTTTATGGCGAGTACTTTTTAAATGTAAACAAAATTTTTTTAATCAACATAAAAATTCTGAACTTCATATGCCACTTACCGATGTAAATAAAAAATCCATAATAATTGTCACACGAAATCTCTCATACAGCCGTATTTGTTTGAATCTTCCACTCATAACTTGAATTTTTAAAAATTAAACATGTTTACATAAATTATTGAAATGATTAAAGTACTTTTGCATCAAATTATGATCTAATATAAAATTTTGAATTTTCAGACAAACATCAACAAAAAAAATAAAGTTAAGTAATTATTGACCATTGTTTTATTCTTCTTCCTCTCTTATTCTTTTCAATTATAAAATATATATTTTTTATGATAATTATATTACTCTTAAAAATAAACGATCAGGTAATTGATTTGGTGTTAAAACATCATTTTCTTGATTAAATCTATTAATAAATAATAATAAAATAACGAATAACTATTTTTGGTTGATTGCTTATTTATAAATATTTTTCAAAATACTTGATAAAAAAAAATGGTTGTCCTTGCTGTATACTCCAAAATCTTAAGAGTGATTTGAATCAATTATATAATATATATTCTAACTTTGCTATACCGACAGAAAAATTTTCGTGGTTGAAATTTATTGTGTAGGGCCACCAAAAAGCTTTTCTTTAATGATGGTATCCACAAAAGGAAACGTGTTTTCTGATATTTAAAGTAGCACTTATCTGGACACTTTCCATTGGTTCGTGTAGTGTCAAATTTCAATGAAAAATACTCGTCTATTAATAATAATTAGAAGAACGTTTTATCTACTAATTGTATCATCAAGGATTTAATTAGAATTAGTAATAATGGTAATAATAATACGTAGATAAAGGATTTGATTTTATACGCAAATGATTTTCAACGAGATGAATTCAGTACCAACAAAATATTATATAAATTATAATTGAAATAATGTGATATATACTAGAATGAGTGAACCAAAACAATGTGAAAATATTTTTAAGATAAAAAATTAAGCAAAATGTTTTAAGGGGAAAAATAGGCCTATATGTTGGGAAAAAAGAAATTCTTTTTAAATATTACATAAAATAAATATGACATAAATATCAATTACTCGCTATTTATTCCATTTAAAAAATTTATTTTGTTATACTAGTCTTTGAATCTTGATCTAAAATTGAAATTTGTTTTTATCCGAAATTTTAATACATTTTTATCCATAAATTTTAAAAATAAATTAATATAGTCATTTTAACTCAATTACGTTAATTCTTTCAGATGACAGATACATTTTTCAGTTGATATTGAACCAAACATATGTCAAATAATGTAAACAACTCCAATACTAATATGAAAATCATCCGACATGTCAAAAAAAGTTAACATATTTGGATAAAAATGACTATATTCATTCATTTCTAAAGTTTAGTAATCAAGATGTATCAAAGTTTCAAATAAGAACGAATTCCAATTTTGAGGAAAAATTTAAGAACTAAAAATAAATTTAAATATATATATATATATATATATATATATATATATATCAATATTAAATAAAAAATAATTTTAAAATATAAATCAAACGCAATTTACTTAACAATAACATCCAAACTATAAGAAAATATTGAAATCAATAATAATACTATCACTAAAGTTGTGATATTGGTAAAAGCTAAATAGTTGTTTGGTTTAAGAAAATATTATCTATTTTACGAATAATTTAAAAAACATGGTTATAAGTTCTTAAAAAGCTCATTA
Source organism: Vigna unguiculata (assembly GCF_037176805.1). NCBI lineage: Eukaryota > Viridiplantae > Streptophyta > Magnoliopsida > Fabales > Fabaceae > Vigna > Vigna unguiculata. The sequence continues at coordinate 55,042,095 of NC_140796.1, forward strand.
TTATAGTAAACTTTAACAACATTAACAACTTTACAATCATTAAAATTTTGTCCTAATATGAATAGACGTGCCAGCAATTTAATCAACATTCAAAATACTTAAAAAGTATAATTAGTGACTAGTTGTTGAAAGATTCTTTTCAGATAATTGAGGTTTTCCCTCATACATATTAAGAGTTCTTCTTTTAGCAACAAAACTTTCAAATATTGTAATTTGGGTATGTTTATGGAAATTTTGAGATTCGCATTTCCGTTTCCATAAACTTAGAAAAAGTTTAAAAAAAGAATGCCATCTACTAGAAAGAAAATACTACTAAATATTTAACTATTTTAGGAAATATAGAGTAATATATTGATATTCAAACTTCTTTATCAGTGGACATTCTAGAAACTTTGAATTTTGTAAAAATATAGAAACGTTCTAGAAACTTTGAATTTGAATTATTCACGTCTAAATTGTAATAGAAAGAAAAAAAGTTTCTGCAGTTCAATCTCTTTTAAAAGTGTGCTTATTTATATCAATAAAAGAGTTTTATTTTAGTAAAACTTTGTATAATTGTTATTTTATTTTATTTTTTTACAAAAGCTAAAAATGAGTATTTTCATGATTGATGTAAAAGTTATTAAGATATGATTGAAAATATTTTAAGATAATCTGACCGTTGGATTGAATGGAGTTATTATAAAAAAGAAATAGAGTAACTAAAGAAAAAAAGATCATTAAAAAAGGAGAAATTTAAAGATTAATTATTAAAAAATTTAGAACATATTCTATCTTAATAAAATGGTATTTTTACACAATAGTATGTGATATTAGAAAAAATAACTTCAAAATAATATATTTTAGATTAATCATATTCTTCCTTTTTTTTTTTCTCTGTCACCTTTTTTTCTTTACATTTTAACAAAGGAATGTTTATGAAGTATTAATTATTTACATTACATCATTAATTGTTTATTGTGGGGTAATATATATGGGAATAAATTAAATTATACCATTAATAAATTTATATACTAAATTGACAATAATAATAAAATAATAAAATGATTAATATTTAATATGTTTTGAAACATATATTATATCGATTTATCTATACAAATGAGTATTAACTAATTTTAGAATTATATAAAATTTGTATACATAATTTATATGTAATAAATTAAAAACAAAACACGATCCAATAAAAAAAATCAAGGGTTTAAACTTTTAAAAGGGCAATATTAATTATATATATATATATATATTTACTTATTTATTTATAAAAGTTAGTTAATAAAAAAAAAATATATTTATGAAAAATTAAATAATAAATTTATTTATTTGTTATATTCCACGTTTGTTTAAATACCAAACAAGGTAAACCAGTATTTTCAAAAGAAAGTACTAAATAAAAAAATAAAAAACTACATGATTAAATTTTGTATCAATTGAATGTTTTATAAGTATAGAAACATTTAAAATTAAATGTTTAAGAGGATTAACAAGTAAAAGAATTAAAACCATTCGTATATTTGTATGTTAATATAAGAAAATCCTTCATTCATTGGCCATGAAAAATTATAATTATGATATGATCGACTATTAAAGATAAGAGAGTAATTATTTGCATCCCTTTGTTGAAAAGAAAGAAAAACACTGTATATTGCCACGTGGCAATTGGCAATTAGCAATTAGGTATTATAATTAGGTATTAGTAATTAGCAATTAGCATGAACAAAAAATTAATCTTAGCCAACTAGTCAACACCAATGTATATACACTTGGATTATATTATATATTTATCAATTTTCAATTGTTTTCCTCAATCAATGTTCATTGATTCTTGTCCACTCCTATTCACCTGTTTCTTCTTTTTCTCTTCTTCCTCTTAAACAACCTCATCTATAAACTGTGATCAGATCCCATTTCACACTCTGTACTTTGATTTTTCAGAGTTTCACTGTTGGGTACTAAGTGATGGCGCAAATTCTGCTCCATGGCACTCTCCATGCCACAATCTATGAAGTCGACAACCTCAAAATCGGTGGCGGCAATTTCTTAACCAAGGTTTGATTTCCTAAGCTTCTCTGTTCTTTTCATCTTGCATTTCAATTGCTCTAAAATCCTCATCAACTAATTAGCGCAGTAGTGTTTAGTACAGTAGTTTAGGTTTCTTAAATTTTCCTAATCTTCGTACTCACACTTTTCATCAGTGGAGAAGTAAAATTACCCCATACCCCGACGAATCATTTTTGTAGAAAAAAACGTGCTCTGGTTTTACCAGAAGATCTATACGGAGTCTCTGTTCTGTTGTGTTCTGTTCTATTCTGTTTCATACTGTTACTTCTTGATTTTTCAGTTTTTTCTAATTGAAGGAACAAATTTGTTGTTGAATGGTAGTAACTGGTAAAACGATTAGAAGTTGGAAGGATAAGGGTTAGATCCATCGCATGGATAGATAGATAATTGACGACACTTTTCTTCTTTTGTGTGAAAAAGAAAAGTAAGAGGCGGTGGTTATCTTTTTGACATGAGGCAAAAACTTACAGGAAATGGCTTTTCAAAATGATGACATGAGTGTGTTTGGAGTGTTATTTTTCAGATACACTTGTTGGTTTTTCAACAGATTTTTCATAATCATACTTAGCTACTGATTTTCGTGTTGTAAAGTTTGTTCTTAACTTTAAAATTGATTATGGGTTGAAGTAATTGGAGTAGCTTTAGGATTAGATAAAGCTATTTTGTTAAATTTTATCTCTCAGTTGTTTTGTGTAGAAAATGAATCGCACTGTTTTAAAACGAACTTTATTCAAAAATAATGTTATCAACATTCGCCCAACCATATATCAAGTGAGTTTATCTAAAAGGTTTGTGTTGTTAGTTGTAATGTAATTAAACTTTGCAATTAATACAGTTTTTACATTTTTTATTGAAATTGGCAATTTATAAATACACGATAGATTATATTTAGATGAAAAAAAAGAAGACAGTTACTCGTTGTTATATTCTTAATTGATGTTGTCAGAAGAAAAAAACGAGGGAAAGAAATAATGCACTTTAGACTGGAGATGAGAATTGTAAGAAAAATGGATCTGAATATTCCGAGTAACATCATACCCATCCTTCTCCTTTATTTATGTGGTACAAGAGGATAAAAGAGAAAAAAAAAAAAGGAGAGAGAAACTAGAGTGGAATAAACCGAACTAGTATTTAGTGCGTTGCAAATGTAATCAATTAGTTTATGGTGTTTGAATTTAGTTAAATATTTCACTTGTTGAATGTTATAATTAGGTTATAAAATAACACTGTTATTTGCCTAATTATGGGACAAATTTTAGGTATGAGTTTTGAGGTATAATTTCCTTATGGGGGCAAAGATTGAAATTATTATGAACATGAATATAATTTAAGAGGGATGAATACTTCTTTTAAATTATAGCACGAGACAAGTATTACAATAAATTTTTTTTGAAGTAAAATATACCTGTCTTTTAATATTTAATCTTAGTCTTAATCTTGATATTCTTAATGAATTTAACCTTTATATTTCATCTCTATTTTAATGTGGCTCACGCGTATTAACTGATAATATTGACAGGATTTAGATAAATTATAACATAAAAATTAAGATCAAGTTTCACTAAAGAAAGTGTTTTAGTAAAAGTTGAAGAGATGTTTAAACTAAAAATATTTAATGTATATTTTATTTTTTGGTAGTATTGGTAAAGAGGTATATTTATAAATATAGAATTCATCCTATTATAGCGAATAGTGGGATATTGGATCTAATAAAGTAATTGAAACAAAAGCTAGAGTTTCTTATTATAAATGGGTCTCACCTGGTACTCAGATCCGAATATAACCGACAAAAACCTGCTATCCTGGAAAAGAATGACTGAAAATAAATTTCTTCATTTTTTATTTTTACAAATAACTCATCATCTTATTTTTCATGGGATATACTGTGTTTCAACCAAGTTGCACTGAGCCATTCCTGCTGGCATCGCCCATTGTGTTGCTTAATTTTAAGACCTCGGTATTTATTTGGATTATTTGTGATCATATACTATTTTTCTACTTGAAATTCACATATTTGATTTTAAGGGTGAAGGGGAAGGGAAATAGTTACTAGCTTATTGGCGATAAGTGTGTATTGAAACGGGAAAATGATTTGTCCATTAAAAAGATTAATTAACATTTAATATATTTAAAAATAATAAAATAATAAACCTATAGGATATATGATGTAATAAAAAAGGGACTGGAAGAAAAAGAGACGTATAATAAGTATAAGTAAAATCAAGATGTTAATTGAAATAACCTATTGTTCATTGAACTTGTCTTCTACCTCAGCAGTTTTTAAGTTTAGAATATTTTGACTTTACCATGCCATGTTTTCACCTCAATAGCTTTAAGGATCATAAGCATCCTTATCAAAGCCACTGGTGGAATCTTTCTTATATAATACACTGATTGTTTTACTTAGCACCTTTACGTCCATGTACATTGTTGTTAACTCTTGAAATTTCTAATTCCATTTATGTTTCTCCGATTCAGATCGTACATAACATCGAGGAGACTGTTGGTTTTGGAAAAGGTGTCACTAAATTATATGCAACCATTGATCTAGAGAAGGCACGAGTTGGAAGGACCAGAATTCTGGAAAAGGAGGTCAAAAATCCAAGATGGTACGAGTCCTTTCACATTTACTGTGCCCATATGGCATCAAACATCATATTCACAGTGAAAGATGATAATCCTATTGGGGCAACGTTAATTGGAAGAGCATATGTTCCTGTTGAGGAGGTCTTGGACGGTGAAGAAATAGATAGATGGGTTGAAATATTGGACGAGCATAAAAATCCAATTCATGGAAATTCCAAGATCCACGTGAAGCTGCAGTATTTTGACATTTCGAAAGACCGCAACTGGGCTCTTGGCATTAGAAGTCCTAAATTTCCTGGAGTTCCTTATACTTTCTTTTCACAAAGAAGAGGATGCAAGGTTTCTCTGTACCAAGATGCTCATGTACCAGACAACTTTGTCCCTAAAATACCACTCAGTGGAGGCCAGACTTATCAACCTCATAGATGTTGGGAGGATGTTTTTGATGCAATCACCAAAGCACAGCACTTGATATACATCACAGGTTGGTCTGTGTATACTGAGATTTCGTTGGTAAGGGATTCTAGGAGGCCAAAGCCTGGAGGAGACGAAACACTTGGTGAGCTTCTGAAGAAAAAAGCAAGTGAAGGTGTCAGGGTTTTGATGCTAGTCTGGGATGATAGAACTTCTGTTCCTCTGTTAAAAAAAGATGGTTTGATGGCTACTCATGACCAAGAAACAGAGGAGTTCTTCAGGGGAACTGAAGTGCATTGTGTTTTATGCCCTCGCAATCCGGATGACGGTGGAAGCATTGTTCAGGATTTAGAAATTTCTACCATGTTTACTCACCACCAGAAAATCGTAGTCGTGGACAGTGAATTGCCGAGTGGAGAATCTGAGAAGCGAAGGATTGTTAGTTTTGTGGGGGGAATTGATCTCTGCGATGGAAGATACGACTCTCCATTCCATTCTCTTTTCAGAACGCTGGACACAGCACATCACGATGATTTTCATCAGCCTAACTTCGGTGGCGCATCAATACAAAAAGGTGGTCCCAGAGAACCATGGCATGACATCCACTCTCGACTTGAAGGGCCAATTGCTTGGGATGTTTTGTTCAACTTTGAGCAAAGATGGAGGAAGCAAGGTGGAAAGGACTTGCTTGTTCAACTGAGAGACCTTGAAGATGTGATTATTCCTCCATCACCGGTAACTTACCCTGATGATCGAGAGACATGGAACGTTCAGTTATTCAGATCAATTGATGGTGGAGCTGCTTTTGGGTTCCCGGAGACTCCCGAAGAAGCTGCTAGAGTCGGGCTTGTGAGTGGAAAGGATAACATAATAGACCGTAGTATACAAGATGCTTATGTTAATGCCATTAGACGTGCGAAAAATTTCATCTATATTGAGAATCAGTATTTCCTAGGAAGCTGTTACGGTTGGAGTCCTGATGGCATTAAGCCCGAAGACATTGGTGCTTTGCATCTGATCCCGAAGGAGCTTTCGCTTAAGATAGTTAGTAAGATTGAAGCTGGGGAAAGGTTCAGTGTTTATGTTGTTGTCCCAATGTGGCCAGAGGGTGTCCCAGAAAGTGCATCAGTTCAGGCAATATTGGATTGGCAGAGGAGAACAATGGATATGATGTACAAGGATGTTGTTCAGGCACTCCAGGCCAAGGGAATAGAGGAAAATCCTCGGAACTATTTGACATTCTTCTGCCTTGGTAATCGGGAGGTGAAGAAAGAAGGAGAGTACGAGCCTCCAGAAAGACCAGATGCTGATACAGATTATATCAGAGCCCAAGAGGCCCGGCGCTTCATGATATATGTTCATGCCAAGATGATGATAGGTAATTCAGAAAATTAACTCCATTCTTACTCATTGGAATCACTTTCTTAAACTGATACTACACTGTTAGCCAATTTTATTTTTTTGGTTATCATAAGGTCTAAAAGTGGAAGAACTTTTTCTTTGTGCAGTTGATGATGAATACATAATTGTTGGATCTGCCAACATAAACCAGAGATCAATGGATGGTGCAAGAGACTCTGAGATTGCAATGGGGGCTTATCAACCCTATCATTTGATCACGAGTGAGCCAGCAAGGGGTCAGATCCATGGTTTCCGCATGTCATTGTGGTATGAGCACCTTGGCATGCTTCATGACTCTTTCCAATTCCCTGAAACCACAGAATGTATCAGAAAAGTGAACCAGATTTCTGACAAGTATTGGGATCTGTATTCAAGTGAGACTCTTGAGCATGACCTTCCCGGCCACTTACTCCGCTATCCCATTGGGGTTTCCAGCGAAGGAACTGTCACTGAGCTTCCAGGATTTGAATTCTTTCCTGACACTAAGGCTCGTGTTCTTGGTGACAAAGTTGACTACCTGCCACCTATCCTTACTACTTAGTTTCATTCTATGTGCTTGTTAATAAAATATAGTGCTTATGGTGTTGAGTGACGGCAGTTATTGTAATGGTCATGCAAAGATGGTTTTATTCTGAAGACTGACTTCAAGATTTTAGCAATCTCATGCTGAGAATGCTACTGATTTGTATGACTTTATGTGCATTATAATACATGTTTTCCGGGTTTCTGAACAAGGTTTGAACATTGTAGCTGTCGTGAGTTTGACTGTTGCTAATTATTGTTGTTTTCAGTTTTATTGTCAGTAATTTTTTGCTTGTAGTTTTGGGTCTCATGGATTGCTTCTGGATAGCATATGTAATGTTGCCCTTTGATTTCTTGAGAAAATGTATAACAGAAGCTACACTTTTGTAGCAAGACAAGGGAAGCTTCTTTTACCATTCTGGTAAAATGTTAGTATGAAACTACAAAAATGGTGTCAAGTTTACACAATTTCAAAATGAAAATTTTGGGTCATGTCGAAATCATATTATGTTAACACTATTTTAATCATGTGATATGATCAAATGGATTGAAAATGTGTCATGTTGTTACAACTTCATCTCTATACTTAAATCAACTAAAATCGTGCCAAAATTCGATTTGGGAGGATCGAAAGCATAAAAAAACGAAAAGAATAAACACGTTCATCAAGAAAGAATCAAAATAACATTTTCAAACTCAACACTGCAAGGAAGTATTATATTTTAGAAACTATACTTTGAAATACTATATATTATTTAAAATCACATTTTCAAAAATACCTTTTGAAAAGAATATATTCAAGTAAATAATTGAGATAGATATTGCATCCTTTTTTCGAGAATAAAACACTATTTGATGTAAGAGGAGAGTGTCCTCCTTCATTTTAGCAAAGATGATTTGAATATGACACGTCTCTTGAAATAAGTAACATGAAATTTAAAATTATGAATTCATTAATTTCTAATTTAAAATTTTATAAAATAATTTGTCAATTACTTAATTAAAAATTCAAATAAAAGTATTATGAAACCTCAAATAATTGTACTGACAAAGGTAATTAAATAAAAAAGATTACTTATTTTTAATATAAAAAGACTACTAGTGTCTTAATATTTGACATATTTAAAACTTAAAATGTGTTTAATTCATGAAATGTTGACCACAAAAATAAATTTTATTTTGTATTAAAATGTAAAGTGTAAAAGAAGAAACGTAAGAAATATAACTGCAGAGGAGTGTTGAAGTTTTTGGAAAGTGTTTAGAATCTTGGTCCGTACACGCGTGCTGTGGATAATGTCTTGTCCCCTTCATCAACACGCGTCAATCAGGACTTAAATCATACTATTCATATTCAACGTTCCTATCAAACTCACTTCACATACCCCACACACGTGTAAGAACCACTCAATTTCACACTGACTTTGCTTAGAATCTTCATTATTAATATAGAAAAGATATTTATCTTATCCCAACCTTTCAAACTTTTCACTTCTAATAATTGACCATTGATGAAGTGATTAAGGATCGATGTAATATCTAAAATTATTAAATTAATTATTTTTTCTTGATTTAACAATACAATTTCAATTAAAGTAATTCATATATTTTTTACGATCAATATATTTTTATTCCTTAACTAATTTTAGAATTAGTCCATTTTGAAATTTTGAACCAATTTAGTTTTCCATCTTTTAAAATATGTTGATTAAGTCTTTTTAATCAAATTTTATTATGTTTGTTTGATATTTTATACATATTTCAAGATTGTAGTTGAGTTATTTATACTATTTGACACATTTTTATTTTAATGTTAGGTCAAATACTATTATGAAACACATTTGAAATGTAAAATAAATTTAATAAAATTTGATTAAAAAGACTAAATCTATGTATTTCAAAAAATGAAGGACTAAACTAGTTTAAAATTTCAAAATAAACTAATTTCAAAATTCACAAGTTACACATTTTAATCGAGTTTACTTTTCCTAATTAAAAAAAAAAACTAGGAATATCCGGAGTGATAGAAGGCTATGAACTTCCTTTCAACATGATTGTGAATAATTATGTTAGAGTTCTCTTCACTACAAAGATGTCCATTAATGAAAGATGATGCAGAAACAAATTAAAACAAAAAAAAAAATCAATAAAAGAAATAACTTCTGAAAATTACAAGGGGAAAAAGATGTATCATCATATATGAAAATGACACACAGTAACAATATAACAACTTAAAATTCACTTTTCTCTCTTCAAATCAATTTCATCACCAAAATCTTTACAAATAATTATATTTAAATTTTAAGTATATTTAATCTTACAAAATAAATAATATAAGATTTATATATATATATATATATATATATATATATTTTTTTTTATATAATGTAAACATACATGGTACATCGAAATAAGAGTGATTTAAAAATTTTAGATATTAAAGATTTAAGAGATTTAAAACAAATTTAAATTAAAATAAGACATCTATAATATATAATTTTAAATTAATTTATTATAGATTATTAATATTAACTTTTTTAGACTTTTTTCTTAAATATAATTTTATAATTAATTTAATAAATATATATTAGTAAAAAAAATTAAACATGGTTTTAGAGACCTAAAGAAATTTTTTTACCTGATTAAACTTTGAATCAACTCTAATTAAGACATATATATTTCAGTGAAATTATATATTAACCGTAATCTCATAAAAATAATAAATAACATAATAAATTTAACAAATAATAAATTTTACTATGATAAAATTTAAATAAAAATAAATTTTAATTTTATAAAATTACTTTATGAAATAAGATTTACACCAAACACCTATCATACTTTCATTTACACATGGCCACTTATGATCAAACTAAAGTATTAACATAAGATTAGAAACCCACAATATATGATAACAGTTTTAGACGATAAATCAAAGTATTTAAAATCGAGATTTGACGAGACATAATCCTAGTAACGTCGTTGAAGGTGGTGGTCGTTGAATGTGACCCCACCTGACAGGAGAAGACAAGACACGTTGAAGGTCGATACAAACCGCAACCGCATTCATATCCATACTTGTTCCTTCAAATTTCCATGACTCCAACCAGAACATAATAAGATACATAAAAACCAAAGTCCAAACAAAGAAACCGAACACTTCTTGCACCGCCACACGCAACACAGAGAAATCTAGATACTCACATCACATCACCAACCACCAATTAACTTCTGCCATTCTTTTTTTCTTTCTTCTATATATCATCACTTTCTCACTTTCTCATTTTCTCACTCTCTCAACCCGTGATTCCAACCTTCTCTTCACCCACCCCTTTTTCTTTTTCATCATCTCTTTCTTTCTCACACCCAACCATGGCTTCCATCTCACAGGGTCTTGTTCTCACCTCTGCCATGCTTCTCTCAACCACTCTCCTCTACGTTGCTTTCTCCAGGCAAAAATCCAACCTTTCTTTCCGGATTCATCACTCCAACAAACCCACCTTGCGCTCTTGCTTGTATTCAGGTAAAGTTTCAAATTTGTTTCAAGAATAATCACTGCAAGATGTTCTTTTCTTACTTTCATCTTTTTCTTCTTCTTTAGGTTAAGTTTTGAATGTGTTGTGTGGGTTTGCAGAGGAAAAGAAACGGGAGAGAAAGAAGAAGAAGAAGAAGAAAGTGAAGTTTGCAGATAGTGTGAAGAAGGAAGGAAGAGAAAGAAAAGAGGAAAACAGAGTATCGAAAAACTGCAGAGACGAATCCTCGGATTGTGTCGGAATGCCGGCGAACAGAATCGCTTTGTATAACGGGATTTTGAGGGAGCGAGTGCACAGAACAGAGTGCTCTTACTAATACTAACACCTGATTTTTCGCAAAGATCGATCAAATGTTGTACTTGTTGTACATTTGTGTAAGGAATTTGAAGAACGCACAAAATCTCATCCATGTGTCTCTGTCTGTCTCTCTCTCTCTCTTCCTCTGTTCTGTCTCTGTCTATCACACTAAATTTTCAAATATAATTTTGTGGTGAGGAGGGTGTTAATACAATGCAGAAATTAAAAGAATATAAAATCTGGGGTATTCTTTTCTTGTGGTTGTAAATTGATGATGCCTACAGGATTTTGTCCCATTGTTATGTACAAATTATTAGGCAAAGTTTTGTTTTGTTTTTTTTCTTTTTTTTCGAAAATAATATACTTCCATCCACTTGAATGAATCAAATTTCTATTGTTTGTTTTTCAACCATTCTTTTCGTTTATTGTATTGAAGGTGTCACTATTTTACTTATGTATTGCAGATTGCTATGTTTTGCCTGTGATATATTGATTACTAAATTAGATTCCATGATTAGAAAAACAATATATCTTTGTCTTATTTTTTTTCTCACATCTAGGGTCTTATTTTTTTTCTCACATCTAGGGCAAACAACAACAAAATACAATAATGATTTAAGTGGTTATTTTTTTAATGTTTTGTATAAAAAATCATAGTGGTAAAAAAAACTACTAATTTAAAGAAAATCATGTTTTAGGTTTCAATATTACATCTTGAGGTAGAACAAGACTGTTAGGTTAATTCGGATTGTAGTTACAGTATAATTATTTATTTAAGAGAATATATATATATATATATATATATATATATATATATATATATATATATAATACAATCATATAACAAGATTCGATTATTTTGTCATGTCACTATGTGACAACAAACTAAATTTGTTGATTGCCTGTATATAAATATCTTACATAGGTACAATAATGGTGTATATAAATTATTCCTTGTTCGCACAGTTTTTAAGAGATGGAATAACTAATTTATTCAAGTTCAAATAAACAAACTATATAATTATAATAATATTAATATTTGAAATATTATAAAATATTTTGATGTTATTAATGTTGCAGTCTTCAGAAAAGTTTTAGTCTATTAATTATTTCAAATGATTGACTTATTTAAAATAACTCTATACAAGAGATTTTAAAAAAAGTGGGAGTTAATCCTTAAAATTTAATATATTTCTCACACAAATCTGACTCAAATGTTATATTTGATAGTTAAGTTGTTCTTCATCAGAATATCAGTCTAATTTAACTTATTTTACCTCTAAATTCACATCGAATAGACTATATATAGTTAATCATGTTCATCATCCATCTTTGAGTGATTAATACACTTCACCCTTTTTCATCATCAAATTAATATTTTTGGCCACCTTATAGGACCTACAATTGAAAATTATTACAAGAACAAGTTTTAGTTGACATTTAACATCTGACTTTTAGATTATGTTCATACTCAAACAAGTGAAAAATCAACACCTTTGACCCAAGAGTTTCATATTAAGAAAAGTCCACATAACAGCACCATTTAATATTAAACTAAAAGCTATGAAATTGATTATGGACTTCTATCTCACAAAAATCTATCACTCCTTACATTATAGACTCTGGTTCTGTCAAACTTGTCTGATTCAAAATCTCCTCACAAAATTCAAAGAAAATTCATTGAAGATATCAATGAAAAGATAAATTATATGAAAGAACAACAAGTGGATCTCTTATTTCCCTAGTCAATCTCTGACCTTAATCTAATGAAAAAAATCACAGTTTATGTCTGTTTGTTGTTCTCATCCTCGTACCCAGATGCTCTTCCTCTTCTTCCTATGAGGTATGGTTCTGGGGAGGTGTTTTCACTGGGCATATTCAGCCCCTGATAAGATCGATTAGCTAAAAACTCTGCTCCTGATTTTGCATTTCCTTTCATTAGAGCATTAGAGTTATTCCGCAACTGCAGTGCCTTCTCTGTTGCATTTACTAAAGCAAGGGCTTCTTTTTCTTGCTCAACATTTTCTGATCAAAATGTAGATTGTCATTAGAAAATAAAACTAATGATCTTATTTGGTAACTCAGAATAAATGACTGAATCATTACCAGCATTAAGTTTCAAGGATGGTGGTAAAATGATCTTATTTTGTATTCCATTAAACAGAAACAATGTGATTGACTAACAACAACACATCTTCAGCAATTCTTTTATTATATCAGAATTATGAAGGTTGGTTTTGTTCCTTTTAAAAAATCAATAAAAGTAACCATTCAGTTGCAAGCATAGAAGCATGAAATGAAAACTACCTTGGTTTTCAAAATCTTCAATGTATCCACCCTTCAAGAATGAAAACCGTGCTTCTTCTTCCTCTTGGTCTCCAACTTCCATTTGAGGCAAATTAATTAGATCTCGAAATTCCATTACATAGGCTCCTGTCCACTGGCTTCCCCTGAAAACAGATTGATATGGTCAAATCCGAAATCAAGTAATGGATTTACAATAAACAAAACAAGAGGCTACACAAAAATATTAGCAATTCATACATTTTAAAAATAAAAAGTATGTTTAACTATGATAGTGTACCTATTGAAAGCTATCATTGCTTCATAGGGAGTAATAACTGGAGCTAGATACTCTTTGCTATCCAGTAGAGCAGTTTGGGCACAAGAAACATATATAAAAACATCACACTGATGAAATCAAAGTGTTAGAAAGTTTTTACATAAAGACAGACTGAAATATATGGTACAGATGTAATAAATTTCACCTCAGGAAAGTTAGCAAGTTTAGCTGGGTTTGGCTTTCCCATAACCAAAGTATAGGCCTTCTTGCCAGCTCCAGTTATGAGCTCCTTCATTTGATTGATTATGTGAAGATAACCAGCTGCATCAGTATGCAATATGTTGAATTAAATCCCACTTCTATTGAAAAAAAAAACAAGAATATAAAATATTCACTCTCATAGGAGATAGTTTCCACATTTCTTATAGCTACCTAAACCATGATTAAGACTGTGAACCATTCACATATGCATTCTGTAATCATAGACAATAATCAAATGATGTCTCACATAATAATGTTCCTCAAGTAAGAAAACTATTCTTCTCATCGCATTCAAGGTTAGTAACATTAAGGATTCACTCTTGATATCCTTTCTTACTAGACAACAATATTCGAATAAAATGTTTTCATTTTTGGATGTTTGCAGTATTGTAATGTTTCGCAAGGAATGTGACAGTATAAATCTGTATATGCACATGCTACTTTAGTAATTATCATGCACACACAAAAAATGAATAAAAATTTGACAAGACAACATACCAACACCAAGAGTTCCAACTAAAATCCCAACAATATTAGCATCCTTAGCTCTCTCCACAAGGTAATATCTGCATAGTCATCAATCTAGCTTAGTAAATTTGAAGATATAAGATGGTTTACACAAGACAGAGTAGTGCGTTTATATTGGGATACATACCTACGTTTAAGAATCCTCCTTTGTTGAAACAAGTCCGTCACCATTTGATTTTCATTTGCATCATATCTGACTAAAACAACAGAAATCATAATACTTATAATCATGATTCAGAAAGAAACCTAAAGTAGAAAATAAGTTGAGAAGCTTTTTTATTTCATATACATGTTATACAGGTATAAAGAAAACTTAAAACAGAGTAATAATTTCCGGGAGGTTAGCTTCCCAAAATATACCCTTTTGTTAGAGATGCCGTACAACACATGACATGTTTACCAACTACTTTCTTCGTGCCATTTCATGATAGAAATACATTGTAAAGGATAACATAAATTAAAAGGAGAAATTGACATCAATGTTGGCAAAACTGAGATTTTAATTAAGTTAAGGTGGGGATGGTAGGAACCATTCAAAATTATAGTTAACATAAGCATATGTTCAATCACATCATTGAACTAGAATTCAAAATTCATAAGCTCAAAATCCAATACCACTCATAATTGGCCAGATAACTTTTTCATTAGAAATATAAAGGGCAAGATCGTGAATCTCACAAAATCACAATCCTGCCACCAATCCAACTCACATCTGGCTCCAAAAGTTGCAGAATCAGACAATTTCATGATCTTAATCAGGATCTTAACAACAACGATTGGTATAAGCAATTCATGCAAAGCAATACAGGTTTCATGAGAAAGGTAAGCTTTTATATGCAAATGCAACATATAGATATTGTAGTGTATAAAGAAAAATACAGATGCATATGACAAATTTCATAAAGGACGGGAAACTGTCAACCTATTTCACAAGTATTGAATGTGAGCACAACATTTGCAAAAGCTGAATCGTCAAGTCCAATCCAAAAGAGCAAGTAGTCATCCATGCTTTGTCCCTGAGGTAATTTCCAAGTTAATCCCCCAATGCTATACGTAGTTCCACTTTCCCCATTGCAACCACAAGCTAGTTCTTGGAGCCCTTTTATCTTTTTAATATCTTTTGATGGAAACATAACTGAAGATGGAACATCAGCAAAGTAAACTTCTGGCTTTGGGTCAAGTCTGCATGACATTGATGATTCTAACAGTGCTTCTTTAATTTGTTGCATTGAATGTGCATATTCCAGCCCAAAAAGGACCTGGAAGCAGATGGTCCATGAAACACCGAATGTCAGAAACTTGTATGGTAGAAAAATACCAATAAACTTCTCTTCTATATGGCAGAGAAGTTGGAAAAATTAGCAATTCATGCAAAGAAATGTAAATCATCCCAAAAAAACTACATAAAGATGAGAAGTCCAGTTTATATTCTGAACAATCATCACCAGAGGATAATTGCAGTTGCATTATTTCACATACACTACAAAATTCAGATAATTTATATAAATATGAATCCGGGAATGATTAAATAAATAGTTATACCATGATAGGCTTACTATTTGTCAGAGCATATTTTGACATACTTTCAACGCAATCAGCTACGCAAATGGAAGCCTTCCCAAAAACAAAAAAGGATGGCAGAGTTGTTGTCCTGAACACCAAAAAGAGGATCCAATGGAAGCGTAAGAATTAGAATCTCAACCCTTAATTAAGGTAAAGAAATAAACTGAGCAACCCAGTGGTACCACAGACACTATAATTCCATTTAAGTTGAAGTGCTCAAAAAAGGAATGGAATCTAAAGGAAACTTAGCATATGAACTAACAGCATAAATAACTGAGCAGTAAGTATCATACTCATACACAGATGGATATAGTTATTTGAAATGCATATCCACACTCCAAAATCAGATATGAGAAAAAAGACACGTGATTTATAAAATAATCTCAAATTCAAGATTTAAAAAATGTTTTAGAAGTACTCACGGACTAAAACATGTATGTCCATAATGTATGACACAATCAGCATTAATGTGTGATGCTCCAACTTCATCAACACAGCAACTGCCATACGCCGTGTCTGCCATCACAAACAACCCAACGTTCGTCTCGTGCCCACTTTCTGTGGCATCAATTTTCTTCAATGATTGAAGTCTCTTGCGCAGAGCAGTGACCACTCTTGTTGAATCTTTCAGAAGATTATCTGGAAACTGAATTTCACACAAGAATATCCTTGTAACAGAGCAAAGTATAGTAATAACCCCCATCTACAACGAGACCTTAAATATTCAAAATTTATACTGTGCTTGGTGATAGAGTTGATAAAGAATAGTTCTTTTATTGCTAGTGTTTTGTCTAGCCATTGATGAGTTTGAGGGAAAGGTGAAAGTGAAGAGTTGACGAGAAAGATTGTCTTACTTGTAAGGCAACTCTATTGAAGTTGTGAGTATGAATGAATTGAGCAGAGGCGGCAATATCATAATTTGATTCAAAATCCATAGCCATAACCAAAGATCACAAGCAGTGAAACAAAATAAGCTTTTTTGCTTTCTACGGCGTCCCTGTTAATAACATTCAAAGTAACAGAGAAAAAATTGACATTACATGTGAAAAGATGAAACTTTGAAAGCATTGAGAGAGAGGTAGTAACAATACGTGTTAAATTGAAGAACAGCGTGAAGTGTTGTTGTTGCTTCTGGTGTGGTGTGCGGAACCTGAACGCACTCTGCCACTGTTGTTGACGCAGCTCTTAAACGGCGTCGTGCTGCTCTCGCCGGAGTTTCTGAATCTATTGAGTTTTTGGGTACTTAGGGCACACCCAAAAGACTTGATTGATTTTGGAATTTTAAGAATGTAAGAATGTAACAATTTAAGAATCATTCTTTTAAAAAAGATTTTTTAACGAAAGTAATTTTTTTGTGTACATATATTATCCTATCGTAATATGTTAAATTAAGTATCTTCTAAACTTTATTTTTAGGTTTTGTGTATTACATGAATTTATTTGTTGTGATTTTTTCCATCAATAGATTTTTTAAGTTTAAATATGGTGTTGGTTAATAAAATATAATTTTTCTACCGAATAAAAAAAAGTTGATAATTTTAGTTCTTCAATTTTTCATCAGATTGCTTTCATTATTAATTATTAATTCTATTCAATTTAATAATTACGTGGATTGCGAAATAAACAATAGAAAAATTAAGAAATTAAAAAGTAAAGAATAATATTTACATTTACACTTATACATATAGATTTTTGTGTGTTCTTTGTTTTCTAAATTTATCTTTTAAATAATAATTTTTTAAAATAAAATAATTATTCTATCAATTTTACTGTTTCTTTAAATTTAAATGTTTTTTTAATTTAATCCCTTTTGAAACTTAATAATTTTATTATAAAATAAACAAAACTATTTATAACAAAATTAAAAATTATTTATATTTAAATTTGCAATAATAATAATAATAATATTAACAATAAATTTTTATTTTTTATTATCTAAAAAAAAGTAATACACATACATATATTTATAAGTAAAAAGAATTACTATTTATAACATTTTAAAATCATGAAATAATTATATCTTATTCATAAAAAGCAATAAATAAACACACTAAAGATAGAATTTTATGAATATTCGAATAACTTTCAGAAAAAAAAAACATAGGTATTATCTTCATTATAATTTTATGAAAATTTTGAATAATAATATGTACAACTGATCATTCATACATATTAAAAACGGACACTTATTTTGTTTCCTAATTTCTCTTATTTCATATTCATATTCTTTATGATTTTAATTTTTTTTATCATTTTAATGAAAAACACAAGTTTATAAATGTTCTGAATAAAATTAAATTGTGTTACTTTATTTAAATTTTGTCTATTTCTTTGTTGTTATTATTAATTTATTGTAGTATCTATAACATAATATACAGTAGTTCTGTGTAACTAAATACCTGTACATTATCGACAACAAATCCTTGTTTTTTCTGGAAAAGAAAGAGGAGAAGAAAGACAACACACAGAACCCAAAAAACAACTTCTCACACAACAAAGCTTACCCATTTCAGGGCTGCCACCAAGGTAACAGACACAATACAACCGCCATAGCTCTCTTTCTTCCTTAATTTTCCCTTTTATATCCTTATATTTCTCTTTATTCTCTTTCTTCTTCAAATAAATTACTAAAAGAAATTCCAATTTGTAATTTTTCTTTTAATTTTCTGGATTACTCCCTGACTTCATCTTTCTACTTCTTCATTCACCCGCGGATTCGTTTCAGCAGATCTGACTAGGGTTTTTGGGGGGTTTCAGACATTGCATGCATATGGGGTATGTTTTCTCTATCCAACTGTAACCCACCGAATAAATTTATCTCTTTTTTTAATTTATTTTTCATTTATTTACTTCTCCCCTTTGTGGGTATCTATGATTTTGGTTGTATTAAGAAGTATGAGTCAATAACATGTGCTGGTATAAGTGTTAATATAATCTGGGAATAACTTTTTTTAACGATTGTTTAGTGTATTCTTTTATTGATATGGTTTAGTGTTAATATAATCTGTACGTGTGTTTTTATATAGATATAGATTTTGCTCCTGGCTTAATTTTCTGAATTGAAGTGGTTGGGAATCTTGTGGAAGGGATTTTCTGTGTTAAAAACATGAGAATTTGAATTACTGTGTTTGGAAAGTTGTCGAACCTCTATGTCTGCATAATTTTCATTCAGCTAGTTTGTTATATGTGTAATCCTCTGCTATTTTTTTCTCCTTTGTGAGGATAATTTTGCACTAACCAATTAGAGAAAAACGTTTTAGTGTATGAATTTGTGGAGGATGATTTAGAAAATTGTATTGATATGATTATATTACGGTGCATAACAGAGTTAAATGTGATTGCAATAGCACAGTGGTTGCCTTGGATCCTTTAAAAAGTCCCCTCTAATTGCTAATGCTGATGTTCCGCCAAAAGGATTGAAGAAGCGAGGTAAGGAAGCAAAGAAAGCAAGCACATCAGAGGATTTTTGGATCACAAGCACGCATGATATGGACAACAGTGCGGTTCACTCACAGGGAAGCATTTCATCAGCCAGTATAACCAATCCACCTGCAGATTCTCATGGATCTTCATGCAACCCTACTGAATTTGTCAATCATGGTACTCTATGTTGCTTCCTTTTTTTCTTTTTGTTGATATTTCATTGCATAACATATGAAAAACTGAAAGGAAAATTAGATTATATGGCTTTGCACAATGAAATCTGAAATCATTTTTTGATTACTTGGTTGCTACTTACAAAAATTGGCAAAGAAAGGAAGGGAAAAAGTTATTGACCATGAGATTTCTTTGCCAGGTCTTATCCTTTGGAATCAGACTCGGCAAAGTTGGATCGGAAATAAAAGGTGTGAGAACAGAACCGAACAGTCACGAGAACCAAAAGTGAGGTAAACTGCATTGTTTGATTGCTTTTACTAGCACTTTGTAATTATAAGTTTTTAATTACTTTTTATTTATTGGGTGTTTTGGGGAGGAGGGGAGGGGTGATACATGCATAGCACCTATTTGCGTTTATTCCCCACAGAATTCACTGTGCTTTATAATTCTGATATTCCACAAGTCTAAACAGATGATGTAATGTACTTTTCAAAAAGTTTGTTGTTAGTTAGCACCTTTTTCAGAATCCATGTTTCTAAGAGGATAAATGTGCGGCAAGTATATGTAAGGATTGTTGCTAACAGCAAGCTCATTTTTCTGTAGTACTAATTTCTTGTGTTTTTTTTTTTTTGACTGGTGTAAAATGATTGGGTTTCATCTTAAGTTAAAATCAACACATGCACTTTAACTTTTTTGAAATCTCTCTCATATGTATATGTTCTTATGGAAAATTTTATCCAACAACAAATTGGAGAAAACACCAATTCCATCCATGGCCTCATGAAAATCTCTATCTATGGTGCTGCAGTTGGAATGCAACATATGAAAGTTTATTGGGTGGCAACAAGCCATTCCCTCAGCATATTCCCCTTGCGGTAAGCCACACGGTCTACTTCTGAGCCTAAGTAATTATTGAATAATGATACTTTGATACTTTGATAGTTTCACTTTATCTTCTTCTTTACAAATACAAAATTTTACTTTTGTTAGAACCATTTTATTCTTAATGTTAGTTTGGGTGTCAGAATTTTTTTCCTGAATTATAATCAATTATCTGATTTGTTTGTTTGTGTAAATTGTTAGGAAATGGTAGATTTTCTTGTGGACATATGGGAACAAGAGGGTCTGTATGACT
Source organism: Vigna unguiculata (assembly GCF_037176805.1). Classification (NCBI taxonomy): domain Eukaryota; kingdom Viridiplantae; phylum Streptophyta; class Magnoliopsida; order Fabales; family Fabaceae; genus Vigna; species Vigna unguiculata. The sequence continues at coordinate 55,062,550 of NC_140796.1, forward strand.
AACCTATACAAGACTGATATGATTATAGTTCTTTCTTCTGAAGGAAGAGGAAAATTGAGCATACTTTACTTGCAGTTTGTAACTTTGTATATCTGTTGTAACATCATCTTTCAGTTAACAATGACAAGGAATTTTATTATAATTTTTCCACAGCCTGCACATTTTTAGGTATCATAAATGCCAATTCAATCACACAATCAAGATCTTGCAAAAAAATTTATCAAGTTAGCTGCAACTATATTTGCTGTTAACAGACTTTCAGCCTCTATGTGTTTGAGAGAATACAGAACACAGTTACTGTTTTTTCTTTTAGATGAAACTATGGTTAAGAGTTAGATTTGGAGGACTACTATATAATATTATTATTTAGAAGGAAAAAAAAACTAAATTTGAAAAAGTTGTAATAAAAGAAAAAAAAAATGGTCAAAATTGCAGAAGTAGCATAACAGTAATTGCCAAGAAAAGACATAGTGAAACTTGCATTTGAAAATTCTGAAACTGAAATGAAAGACAGGACAGGAGAATCGTACGGTCATGACGTTACCACACAACAGTTATGCTACAAGCACTGTTCTAGTAACAGCCTTTGGATGGCTTCCACGTCCTTTGGACATTGTGATTTGTGAAGAAAAATATTAAAATATTTTTATTTTATTTTATAATATAAATAATAAATATCAACTATAAAATAATAACATGAGTCAGTTTGAATTTTTGGACATTGGATTTGTGAAGAAAATACTAAAAGATATAAATACTTTTATTTTATTTTATAGACATAAATAATAACTACCAGCTACAAAAAATTATAATAAAAGTCAATTTGAATTTTATTCCATCTTCTTTATAGTAAAAAGGAAATCTAGAAAAGTTTCTTTATCGAGGGAAAAAAGGTTGTTGTTTTGTTTCGAAAATGTTGCAGATTTTTCCTCGGTTTGTTCAGTCATGGACAAGAAGCTCAAGAGTCGAGGAACTTGTAAAATGTCAAAAAGCTTAAAACAGAAAAGGGATTCATTAACCATCTTCTCTGTTAATTTAATTATAATATATTTTTATAAGAAAAAATAAATACCAAGTTGAAATTATTAATTGATTAATTATACTATGATTAATTTTTATAATAAAATACTATTTTATCTATTTATTAACTTTTTAATCTATGTAAAAAAAAATTATACCTAACACTTATTTATGCGTATGAAATAAGTGAAATAAGTACATCAAAATTCAGAAGAAAAAAAAAAGTACCTATAAAACTTCTTGTGTCAGGATCAACATCTTGTCATGTCTAATTAAACAAGTAAATGTTGTTAAGTAAGGTTATATTTCACATCTCACCACACTACTAAATCAATGAAAAGAAGATTCTTGTACCTAAATATTAAAATAACAGGTTTTCTATAACAAATTTTAACTGTCATTATTATTAAAATATGAAAAATTATTATGGTACTATAAACAATTTAGTACATAACAAACTTAATATATGAACTAACAAATATACATAACAAAAGGTCAAAATGAATTAACCCTATGACACTATGAGAAAAGTTATAATCTTTATTGATCAATCATAAATAATCTTGACTTTGACACAGTGATCTTCCTTAGGAAATAGAGATAAGGAATCTCATGCCACACTTCATAACCCTCAGTCAAACAGTATTTAGATCTTTGTGAACCCTGAAACTCAATTTATTACTTTGAATCTTGTTAATAAAAAATTGACCAAGAATCCAAAGTCAGGTCTCCAATTTCCCAAAAGGACTGAACTACACATTTCCTCTCTGTGCTCTCCATTTTCACTATTTTCATTGGGGGAACAAACCACTGAACCAGTGCATTGTCTCTCCAACAGGAAACATCTCTCAACTTTATCAAACACATTCATTATTGTCTTCTCTTCTTTTCTATCATATTTCAATTGCCACAACCCTTCACTCTTCACATAAATCACTCTCAAAAAATATCAAACACCTCACTCATGGCACCACAAAGCAGAAACAGATTCAAAGTTGCACTCATCTTGGCTTTCTTCTTTTTCCTCATTCTTCTACTTCCTGAATCAGGTAACAAAACTGTCCATTTAGTCATTTTTTATGTACTGAGAAATATATATGAAGCTAGAAATTCAGAACTAGAGTTCATGATTGTGATGCATATTTGTCTCAGTGAGAGGTGATAGAAGAAGAAATAGTTTGGAAGAAAAGAGAGTGATGATAGGGTCAAAGCCTCCAGCTTGTAGAAACAAGTGCATGAAGTGCAAGCCTTGCACAGCAACTGTGGTGGTTCCTAATCACAAGAGTCAGGATGATAGCTATTACCTTCTTTCATGGAAATGCAGATGTGGGGATAAGTTCTTTCAGCCATAGCTATTACCTTCTTCTAACCCTAAATTTATGTACATTATTTTTCAGTCCTTTAACCTGAATCTACCCTAGTATTGTTCATGCTTGCTTTTGTTTCTCATCTTTCTCTCTTTTTCATTACTGAACTTATTCATGATGTATACATTAATTTAATATGTATACATGTTCTAAGTTAATCTTGTTGGAAGCTTCTTATATGTGTCTCACTCTTTCTTATTAGTAACTAAATGAAGGAGATAACTTGCTTTGATGAAATGGTTTATATAACTGCTTTCATGAATACATATATCCATGCATAATGGAGATAGGTATACATATTACTATATATGCATGCAAGGCAAGGCAAGAAAAAACAGTATTCTAATTCAAATCACTAACATAATTATTTAATAAACTTAAATATATAACACTTATATATAGTACCTTAATTTTGTATATTTTAAATATTTTATGGTTTACTTTGTCTGGTTTAAAATACTTTTCTAGATATATGGTGGTGACAAGTTAAGCAGTTATATGCAGATATATCTTGCAGCTAAGATCAGATAGGGACATGGTATGCAGAGTTAGGAGTTGTTTTAGATATTTGCAAATATATTCTTTTTTATTTTTCAAAGCATTGAGTTAAGTTTTATTAGGAGACATATATAGTTTATAGCTATAAATACACAATTTATGTTACTTCTCAGAGTTTTTTTTTTTTTTTTTAAGATTAAAATTTGTATCTATAATATTCTTAACACTAAAGCGAAGAGTTTATTAACTAAAAAAAGTTATCAAGAGATAACTTTATCAAATTAATAACCAAAACTGGATATTTCACAAAAACTAAAATAAGACAAATTTATAATACCAAATATTTCACATTAACTAAAATAAGACAAATTTTAGGAGATTGTAATATATAAGATATGTGAATTTTATTTTATAAATTAATTTTATAAGATTAAATTAAACTTAAATTTTTTAAATGTTATTAAGTTCAATCAAACTTTATCCTAATAATATTGTTTTTAAAACATATATTTAAAAGTATTTGATAAAATTTAGTACGTGACCCATTATATAAAAATACTCCTCTTTCTCTAAAGAATACGAGCTCTTTTTTATTTTTACTGTTATTCATCTACTTTTAAAATAAAATAATGTATAAATTAAGAAATAGAACTTACATTTCATTTATAATAGAAATATATGGGATTTTATATATTAATGTTGTTTCACCCCTAATTACAGATCGGCCTTAAGATTATTCGTCTTTTAAAAGGTTTGTTTCTCGTTTTATAAAAGTAAAAAGAAAAAAAAAGTTTCCATTTTAATATAGTACGGGTAACAGGAAAATTGCATTTTTTTTAATAAATATATTTTATTGGTATACATATTACCGTAGACTTTGTGGATGATTAATTTCTAACAAAAATATTATCTACTTTTAATGAGATATCTCAACTCTCACATTTTTTTTGGTCCACAAAATTCAACTTAGAAACATTATTTAATCCAGTAACACTTTAATATACAATCTAATAGTTATAATTGATTTTAATATAAATGTTTATTTATATATAACTTCTATGTTACAGTTGTTAATTTCAGTCAAATTAAAAAAAAAAAGCATATTTTTAAAAAAATAACCAAACATAAATTTCCAACATAATTTTATTAATTAAATATAATATTTTTATTATAAAATAAACTGTAAAGTATATATAAGAGAAGAGAATGTTTAAAAAAAAAAGAAAACCACCCGAACTACTAAAGATTTGTATGAACTTAGTTCACAAAGCCCAAAAGGATTGGGTCAACAACACTGGACCCTCCTAATACTCTTCCAAGCATATCTTTATCATAAACCAAATCAAAATCTCTCTTGTGCGTTGCTTTCTCCCCAATTGTCTTGTCAAAAGCGACTTTGTGATTATAGATGGAAAGAAATTTATACCGCTCAAAGTTTTCATATTATATGAAAATTTTCTTACAAATATATTAAAAAGAAATTGCAAGAAAACATTTTTTCTTGTTATTTTTTTTAAAAATTTTAGTTGACAGATAAACTTTTTATAAATAATTATTTCTTATAAAATTATAAAATTCACAAATATTTCTTACAAAATTTATTGCGAGAAGTATTTTACATAAAATATTTTGTAAAAAAATTAACAACAATTTTTTACAATTTTTTTTTATAATAAAATTTATAAGTATTTTTTTTTCTTTAATTTTTAAATTAAAAAAAAGAAATTGAAGTGAAAAAGAAAAATAATTAGTTCTAAAACCTAGAATTTACCTTTTACTTTTTCTTTAGTCACATCAAAAAGTTATTTATTGTTTTATCGACAATTGTTAAAAGTTAATTCTTGTTAATAAAAAAATTAAACCTATAACTTCTTTCACTTTTTTTATATAATTTATCAAATTAATTTTATCTCTTTAAATTATTAGGAAAAAAATCGAACACGACCTTCTATTTTCTAGCCATTACACCACCTTATCATTCAACTTTATTTGCTAACCATATGATTAGTGTTTGAAGTAACGAGTGTGAAGATGGCGATAAGATTCTTGAAGCATAGATTGATGAGAAAAAGATAGAATGAAAGCTTGAAATATCCCATGTCGATCGTGGTTTTGTAGTTACAACAACATTTCAGTCTTGTAATGAAAGCTGTGTTATACTATGTTAATTAATTCAATGATGAGCATGGGCAAAGTTTGTCACCCAAGACAACGTTGACGCATGTTCGGCATCAATTGGTCGAAACTGTGGCTAGATTGTGACACCATTTCTGTGACCTGCATAATCCATTCATGGCCGTTCAATTTTGCAGCCTGCAATAACTCAGCTTCTCAGAAACGGGTCCACACCGATTCATGTCACTCAATCGTGTCCTCGCCAAACAGATCCTAATCTTCAACTTGTATTTTTCTAATGGTCAAATGCTACATGTTCTTCACTGGTGCTACTGTATAAAAATGACTCACCCCTTCTTTGGTTTTTGTGTTTCTGTCTCAACTCAGGAGTTTCTCTTCTCACACACACTCTTTCACTCACTCTCAAATCACTCTCTCTCTTTTTCTTGCGGTGTTTTCTTTCCAAGTTAAGCACTTTATTACACTTTCAGTCCCTACCATGTCATTCCCTTCTACCCTTTTTCGTTTTCCATTGTTTCTGTCTCTCTGAAGTGCAAAAACATGTTACTCAGAACTTGCACCGTACCAACTCCAACCTCATGGCTGCACCATTCCAAGGACTCTTCATCTGAGAGACATAACGCTGAGAAGAAAATTTGCATGTCACGAGAGTGGAAGAACCAAAGCATGAAGATGAAACAAAGTGGAGAAGTGGGAGAAGAAGAAAAGCAGAAATTTTTGAAGAAGAGAGGAACACCAGTTTCGGTTCGGGAACTGTTTTCGGGTTCTGGTTTGGATGAGCATGAAGAGGGTGGTTTGGGGTTGCAGACGTCGGTGATGGGCGGTGGGATGGGGAGTGGCGGTGGCAGGATCTGCGGTGGTTTTAATGGAAGTGGAAGAGGCTCACATGGTAGGGATTGGACAGATGCTTATTATCAGAACATGATTGAAGCAAACCCCAATAATGCTCTTTTGCTTGGAAATTATGCTAAGTTTTTGAAGGAGGTAATTACGTTCACTTTTAGTTTGGTTTAGTTTGGTGGATGCTTAAGCTTGTTTCTTTCTATTACTACTTAGTGTTTTTGTGACATTGAATTTGCAAATAGGTTCGTGGAGATTATCTTAAAGCAGGGGAATATCTTGAAAGAGCCATTTTGGTTAATCCTGGTGATGCTAATGTTTTGTCCCTCTATGCTGATTTGATATGGCAAACAGAGAAGAATGCTGATCGAGCTGAGGGCTATTTTGATCAAGCTGTTAAAAGTGCACCAGATGATTGGTGAGATAAATATACACAGATTAGGAGAAAAAAATATTTTTGTTTGTTTTGTAGTAGTGTTGTAGCTTAATTATAGTTGATAAAACTAATGTATGAACCTTATTTATTGTCCATCTTCAGCTATGTTCTGGCTTCTTATGCAAAATTTCTCTGGGATGTTGAAGAAGATGAAGAAGAAGACAAAGAATGTGAACAAAAGACTGATCTGGGCCATGCATATCCACTTGATCTGTTTAAAGAAACCAAAGATAGCCCTCATGGTAGTCAAGTTTTTCAATCCTAAATCTCTGAGTGAACTTGGATAATCTTAAAAGACTAATGAACTATTAGAGTCTCAAACAATAATGTGTTCCCTTTTTTCATCTCTTATAAGTGACTATTATGTAACATATATATCGGTTTAGTAGAGTAGAGTTGACTATGTAGCTGTTAATAGCTTATGCTACAAATAAGAGAAACCAAACCTGAAATCTGTCTTCTGTTGTATACTAGGGAGGCTTCCACTGCTGTATCTTGAGAATATGAAATTTTGGTTGAAAATGAAGAAAAGAGAACAACCCTTTTACGGTTTCACCATGTTCTTTAATTGCTTATCTTGAACTAGAGTTGTTAAAAACAGTGATCACAATGCAATGAGATTATGGGTTGATTCATATGTAACAGCTTCCATGCCTCTCTCAAGATTGAATAAAAATGGGCCAAAAGGAAATGTTTTAGTCTCCCTCATGACTTGTTTTGGTACCATATTTTCCCTACGTTTTTCCTAAAAAAAGCTCAACATCTAGTACATCTAGTTCTCCCTTTATTGATCAAGGATCAAATATGTTGGGCAAAGTTGATCCAATTTTATGACAAGAAAGGAAAACACCAAAAGTAATCATGAAAATTTAATGAGCGTAAGTCTTATATCAAGTAAAAATAGAAAGCAAGAAAAAAAATGTATACACTTATTATTTTAAAGTTTTAAGTTCTAAACAATGTTAATATTTTTATATGTGTTTATATTGAGAATTTAAATGTGAGTCTAAATCACATATCAAACAAAAATGAAAAAGTTGAGCATCATACAAAAATGAAAATCTATAAACTTATTGTCTTAAAGTTTTTTTGTTAAAAATGATATCAATTCCTTATGTGTAGGATAGACTCGTTTCTCTTACCTTCTCTCCTAATGAATCCTTCTTGAAAGATCCATCAAATAAAGCATAGAATATTCATGTGATAGGTTTAAATAACAATATAACATAAACCAATGGCTCCAAATGTAGATGGGACCTGGTTTGCAACTTCATCTTTGTGGTCACAGCCAATAGTATTGAAAGTATGGGTCTCTGTCTTCTTTGTCTTTAACCTGTCAGATACACTCCTTGATATGTTTGAGATGCGTCTTATTTAAACACTCTCTTCTCATAATTTTGTACTCACTCCATGAGAAGTGATATCACCGTTAATTTAGCTTTAGTTATTAAACTATTATCTCAGCCTTCAGAAACACTCATAAGCTTTTATTTCTGGCTAGACTGAGATTTTGAAACACTAAGAAAAGGAAACGCGATTTGGAAACACATATCTAGATTTCATCGTCAATCATGAAATCTACCATGTCGAGTTTTGAGGTCAAAACATGCTACAAGCCATGTTGGTCATATGAGTTATGGAATAAAGGTTAGAGTTACCTATTTAATGTTCTTTCTTATCTGTATGAATGATTAAATGCTCCCAAGTCTATCTTCACACGTGATAAGAAATAGCCTTTCCACCACTCATCTTCTCATGTCCAATTAGAATTCAGCTAAGAGTCTAAGCCCACCATGGATTAGGTACCCAAATGGAAAAAGTTTCTTTCACACCATGTGATTACCATATAACAATCTTTGTAACAGGAAAATCATCTTAACATAACAATTTTTTTTTGTTTCTAATAAAAAAACAAGTGAAAGATATCGTAGTGTTAAAGTGTTAAATGAGTGTAAAAAAAATTATAGTGTAAAGTATAATTTTCAATCGCAAATAGTTATGTTCTTCTTAGACAAACTTGATATTTTCAATATCAGGTAAGATCGTCAAGATCATGAGATCATTTTTTATTATATAAGAAGAGTTCTTTCACAAAATGTATTTCTCGGTAATGGTTCTAGAGATCCTATATCTATCGGTATGAAAATAAATCATGTGACGGGTTTCTTATTTGAACAAATGGTACTTCAAACTTAGAATGAGTATAAAGAAATTAAGTATACTTCTTTATTTTTTGAGTTGTTATATCGTTCAAGACCTTTGGTCTCTATCCAAACTTATGAAAAAAATGGAATCACATCTTATAGACTTGTTGAGAATAATTCTGATCTAGTTCATGACCTATTAAGAGTTTCAAGCATTGCGGATAATGAAGATTTCTTTTTTTTCTTTCAAGTTTTTAAGGTTACATAATTACTTAATCCGCAACATTTTTTACTTTGATTTTGTTCGGAGACTGTTTTTGTAAAATAACTAGCTATCTATATAGATAGTATTGTAAATATTGGCCTATTTTTTGGTCATTCCTTGTCCGTGAATTTAAAGAACCAATCACCAGAAACCAAGAAAAAGAAAATTAAAGAGAAGATCGTCATCCATCCACAGGCAGAAGAAAGTTCCATTCTGCACATCCTATGTACAAAATTGCATAGGATTTCTAAATGAAAACACAGTTACAAGCAAAATTTATGTCCATAGAACTGAAACTAAGCATTAAAAAGCACGTATGCATGACTCAGTTAACTACTTACACTTGATCTCATCTTGGTCCTGATAATTGAACACATGACATAGGCACATTACTGAAAAAACTGGCTTGTCCTGATGAAGTAGCTTCTCCACTACTCAATTTCATGAAAGCTGAATAAGTACCAGCTTGAGATAATGAAGGAGGATCAGGCACAGTACACAAACCTTCAAGCATCTGAGCCACTTTTGTCATGGAAGGCCTCAAACTCACATCATCTTGTATGCACCAAAGAGCAACTTTTAGAGCAGCCTCAACCCTTTCATCCTTCTCATCAATATCTATCTTTGGATCAAGAACTTCCTTCAGTTTCCCTTCATCCATCATTCTGAACACATAAGAAGGAAAATGTGCTTTCTCTGCTCCTTCCCATTGATCATAGTTCTTCCTCCCTCCGATTATCTCAAGCAAGAGCATGCCATAGCTGAAAACATCACTCTTCTCCGAAATTGCATAGTTTGTAATCCATTCTGGTGCTAAATACCCTCTCGTGCCCCTCAGAGTTGTGAACACGTGGCTCTGCTCGCGGCTCATTAGCTTGGCCAATCCAAAATCTGAAACCTTTGCTGTGAAATTATCATCAAGAAGAACATTCTGTGGCTTGATGTCACAGTGGATAATCCTCACTTCACACTCCTCGTGGAGATACGCCAATCCCTTAGCCGTGCCTATTGCAATGTTGTACCTTGTCTCCCAGTTCAGCAAGAAACTGTTCTCACTGTTCTTGAAGATCCATTTGTCCAGAGAACCCCTCGCCATGTATTCATACACAAGAAGACGATGAGGACCCTCAGCGCAGAACCCTTTGAGCTTCACCAGATGAACATGGTGAATACTTCCAATTATGGACACTTCTGCTTTGAACTCTTTGGCTCCTTGTCCAACACCTTCCAATTTCTTCACAGCCAATTGGGTGCCATCTTCAAGCTCACCTAAATACACTGAGCCAAAACCTCCTTCTCCAATTTTTGTGGAGAAATCCTTTGTCGCTCTACAAAGAGCAGCAAAAGTAAAACGCGCCGGCATCCCAGAGATACTGTCCAAGAAATCATCGTCTTCCTCGAACGTGTCTTCGGGATACCTAGTATCATTCTTCTTCCTCTTGTAGTAGTACAAGAATACTGTCACAAGACCAACAATAACCAGCACTGTGAGAACTGCTATGACTAGAACTAGCACCGTGTCTTTCCTTCCATTTTTGTTGCCATGTCCATCATCACCACCACCACCAATGGAGACCTTCATGTATGAAACATAACCACCGGTGCCCCCCTTACTGCGTTGGAAACTCCCAGTGTCATCAAAATGAAAGCATCTTCCGGTACTGTTTTCAAAGAAAAGCACACGGCAAGAACAGTTTCCTACACAAGACTCTTTGCAAGAGTTAAGGGTTGATTTTGAGACCGGTGTAGTGTACTTGAGAGCAAAATAATCAAGCTCTTCACCGACATACACAAGTTCTGTTGAAGTACTAGAACAGGTGGAGATGTTGGGGGGTTTGCAGTTAAAACTAGTTCTGAGAAGTTTGGGGCAGATGCACCAGTTTTCAAAGAAGCAAACATAGTAAGGATCACAAGGCTGAGGAGTGCCACAAGGGTCTTGTGGTACCTTAACTGCCTCAGGGGTGGGAGACCTCCCTTTGTTAAGGTCATAAAAAGTGATAGCCCCGGTTGGATCCAAGGTAGCAGCCCACAATGAGTTTGGATCTGAGTGCTCAGAGAAGTTAATTTTCCACAGCAAAGCTCCATTTGGGTCAAAAAATCTCCATGAATTGGACACCAGAGAAGCTGAGTGAACCTTGGTAGTGCCATTTTTGGAGCTTCTATGAGCTTCTTCTGATAGGGACCAGTACATTTGTGGAGGTTCAAATCCTGCGTAGAGAAACAAATCAGCTTCCTTATAACTAAGATAATAGTTCATGTTCAAGCTGTTGTGGAAGCTTTTGAGCATCATTCCCTCCACAAATTCTTGCCCAGGTAAAAGAGTATCAGTGGGATGGCTAAAACTCTGCCAAATGGCTGTGCCATTTTCCCCAACCAACACCAAATTCCCTGAGTCTAGCAACTCCATGGCTCTCACTTTATTCCCTGTTGTATTTGTTGCCCAAACCACAGCATCATCACCTTTCAAATATGCATTCCCACCACGGTCCAACTCAAATTTTGCAGATTTTCCAACGAGTAACCCTCTGTTCGCAGTCCAAACCACTTTGTAGCTGCTTAAGTGCAAGACAACTAAAACAAACGACGAAACATCGAGAGTAGTGAAGAATCCTAAACCGAAAGCAGAGTTGTTGGATATCAAGAAAAAACCATTATGGTCGCTCCACTCAGGCTGCGATGCACTGAAGCCAGGATATATCTGATGAATGTGTTGATCTTTCGCCAGACAGGTACTACTGAACAAAAGGAACACACACAAAAACGAGGTTCCCCACCTTAACATACCCATCATCCTATGACTGCATCAAAACATTGAGTATTAACTCAAACAAGGATCATGTAAGATCTGAGAAGATAATAAACAACTTGGTTACTAACACTACACCTTGATTTACTTCACACAAAGTATGGAATTGTTTCCTTGAGTGAAACAGAAGCAAACCAAACCACGAGGTGGGTGTGAAACTACTGTAAAAAGATGGAGATTTTCATGGAAAATAGTGCAGGAAAGCATGTGAGGAAAGATAGAAGGAAGTGCAGAATGAAATGAAGAGAAATAGTAACAGAGGTATGAATATGGCAGACCTTTATTTTGCATTGAGTTGGAGAAGCGATGTGGTGATGTTAGAATGTTGAAGAAGAAGAAGAAGAAGAAGAAGAGGAAGATTAGAAGGAGTTGTGTGCACTTTGTCCATAGCTACATATGGTTGAAATTCTATGTTCTTTCACTACAGACTAATAAATGGTAGGGATGATGTTGTTGCATAGTTTCACTATGATGCTCCTAAACTTGCCTGTTTTTGAGGTTATTGACCCTTTTGACTTATTTTTGTGTGTGAATATATATATATATATATATATATATATATATATATATATATATAATGAAGAAATTTGTAAAAAAAAAAGATAAAATTTAAATGAATCAATTTTTTTTTATTCGTTCAGATTTTTAATTTTTTTTATATGATCTGAGTTAGATTAACTTGATTAAGAACAGATTAAATTAGTTTTGATCAATATGAAATTATTTTATTTGAAAAAATTATCTTATCCCACAATTCACGTATAATTTTGTAAACAGTGTGAGCAACGTAATTTATTGTGACTAATTGTTATAAACTAAATAATAATAAATAAATAAATAAAATCAATAAATCATAACATTACAAATGTAAAAAAATTAATAATAAAAGATATATTGATATGATTCGAATTCATCAAACTTACAAGTAAAAAACAGTATTGAAATTTAATCTTGAGTTCGACTTAATTGACCTAAAATCGCAAACATTTAAGCTTTCAAGTTAACCTAAATTAATAAACACTTCTATAGTACCTATTTAGGTTAAAAAATGGAATGAAGTAAGAAAAAATAAATTTCTACTTCAAATTTATGTAAAAGAAATACACATGAAATGGAATTGTCTTTTCGTCATCTATAAATAATTATTTTTATTTCATTTCAATTCGATTTACATATAATTAAACATGTAATAATCAATTACTAATATTTTTTTATTCCTAGTGATTAGTCTTATTTACACCAAAAGAAAAATATAACCTTCAATTAGTATCATTGAATAATATCTTGGAAATTTACGGCAAATTTGATAACATTAATTCAACAAATTTTCAAATGCATTAAAAAACGACTTCAAATTCTCTAATGATTTTTTTGTGTTGTCCTTGAATATTAAAATTACACCGTGTTAATATTTTAAATATCTTCTTAATATATTTTAAAACATCAAAATTAATACGTTAATAGAAAAATAACACAGAAAAATTCAAAAAAAAAATTAAATTCATTAAAAAACTTTTTTTTTCAATTTCATTAAATAAAAACTACAATATTTGGTACCGGTCTCAATGCGGCAATACGAAAACCACTTTTAAGAAGTCCAGTGAGAAGACTACAAATGTTTACTTTAGATTGGTGGATAGATAGTGAAAAACTAATAAATTAAAGAAAAATAATTGGAAAATTGAGAGAGAGGAATGAATAAAAATTTATAATATATTTTTTATATTTTTATCATTTTTAAATGATTTTTAAAAATTATTTAATTAAAATTGTCAACATAATAAAATTTTGATAAAATTTTGACAAAAACAAGATAATATTTGAAAATAATGCTGCAAATTAATTAATTAATTAAATTTATTATTTTAATTATTTAATTTTGTATATTATACTAATGGCATGTGACATAAATCATGAATAAAATAAAATGTCATTAATTAAAATTTTTTTGTTAATCAAATGAATGATAAATGTAATATATTACATTGTCATCTTTGACATAACCTATTATATATCTTTTTTTAATAGTAAAAATAAATTTAAAATATTAAATATAATGAAATAAATTAAAAAATAAAATAAATAAAAAATAAAACGTATTTAATAAAAATAAAAATTTATTATTATTATAAAGAAATTGATTTTTTAGGACTTTGACTTGGTCGTTTTGGAGAGCTTTCAAAAATGAGTTGGCATACCACCTGCCACATTAGTTTCTACCCAACCCTATTTATTATAGTACTCTTTTTACTTACTATCACACTTCAACATCACAGCATGCATTTATTAATTCGGATAATTAATAAATACTAGAACTTTCAGGAACATTTATATATAAATTAATTAATTATGCCATTAATAAATTAATTAATTAATTAGGCAGAATGAAAATTTCATGTTACCGCAATTACTGCACTGACAACCAATCAAAACTTCAATTTTCCATGACGTTCTCAATATTTTAGTTTGCAAAATATTTACTAAAATAAACATGTTGAAAAATCTATAGAGAAAATAGGGATATTAAAATTGAAGAAAATAGTCACTAAAATTTATAAATAATTTTGAATCTACTCCAACCTTGATATAAAAATTTAATCTTGGAATTAAATGTAACAGTTTTCACCATTAAATATTAATAATAATAATAATAATAATAATAATTATTATTATTATTATTATTATTATTATTATTATTAAAACAGACATATCAACTAAATCAGAAATCAATGTCAGAGTAATGAAGCTCAACATCTATGTGTTTAGCTATTTAAAGCAAACCATAAAAAATAAATAGCCACGTGTATTATGTATATTAAGTATGTTTTATCTCTCATTAAGAATTAAAATCAGATTTTTTTTTCTAAACTTATGGATTAAAATAAATAAAAAAGTATGAAGATTAATTAAAGGTCACAATTTTAAAGAAAGAAAAAAATTGCCTAAAATTTGTCGCTAACTGAATATGTGAAAGGGAATGACTAGCTACCTAGTATTGGTTGTTTACGATTAAATATAATTACTAAATAATATATTTAAAAAATTGGTAAGAAAAAATAATAACCCTCCATTGAGTAGTTAGATTGCATTAAAACAAATTTTAATTTTAATTTTTTTTTATAAACATGCTTATCAATAACTCACTTAGACATAATATTTAATACTAATATAAATATTTTATTATTAGAATGAAGTTGTCAAATGTTTTTTTTTTTCCTAAAAACTGAGTTCTCAAAAGCTAATTTTCTTGACATAAATAGTAGCTATCTCGACTTGTTTCGTTACCAGGTAATGTTTGAAAATATTCGTAGATATTTTGTGAATACTTTTAATTTCACGTGAACTTGTTTAAAAAATAGTTTTAAAATAAAAATTCAAATAAAATATATCTGAAAATATATTTTAAATAAAATTAGATTATAAAATATTATTATTATCTTTTTACACCATAAAAATAAATTTAAATAAGGTTAATATATTTTAAAAAATAGCTTTATAAATCTAAATAAAAAATATACACATATAAATTAAATTATATGTAATTTTAAAATTTTTAATACTTTTTCATTAAAATTTGATTTTTATCACTTTTTCTAAAAAAAAAATAACGAACCACAAATTGTAAATATCTATAAATTGAATATCATAATAATTGTTTTTTTTTTTCTTTGAGATGTGGCGTTGACGTACCACAAATTTTAAAATAAAAACTAAATGTGTACCAAATTAATATAAACTAAATATAATTTTCTTAAAAATATTATATCACAGCCACTTTGAAGGAAGCATCTTTATAGATAAGGTTCTTTTTATAATAAAACAAATTAAAAGACTAGAGATATTTTTAATAATATTATTCCAACTTATAAAGCTAGAAGAAATATAAAATAAAGAAAGTGACCCTTAATTAAGTTTTGTTTTCCAAAAACTGATTTTGAAAAGTCTAAAGTTCTCTAGAAAAGGATTGACAGGTCAATTATGGGGTCAATATTAATTGATTAAAGAAAAAAAAGTCACAATCTACTAAAACTATATCAACACACTTCAAGTCTCTCTTGTGAATTTATTCAATCCAACACTTTTTTTTTCTTCTTTTTAACCCATGAAATCTAAGTAAGTCCAAGTTGTTTTACTTTTGCAAGTGTGGAAAGTGAAAATTTCTTACCAGAAAAAGAAAGATTTATAATTTAATAGGATTTGTTTACCAAAACTTAGAAAATTTAATTTAAGACATTCTTCAGTGTAATTCTTTTACATCATGAAAGCGTAAAACAGTGAATTACTAAAAAGCATAAAACGACAATACCATTTATATTTATAGAGATAATCGAATTGTGTAAAAGAAAATATATAAATTTTTGAATATTCAATTATTATGAATATTAAGTAGGGTCACAAAAATAGATCATTCAATTCATTTTGACTCAACTTCACATTGATTTGTTAAAATTGGATTGGTTTAGGATATTCTAAGTCATTTTAAGAGTTAGAATTATCGATTTAGTTTGTTAATGGATGGATTAACGAATTGGCAGCCACTTTTTTTAATTTTTAATTTTTTAAATTTATTTAAAAATATATTTAATCATGTAAATACTTTTAACTATATTTAATCGTGTAAATATTTAATATTTTTAATTAAATTAATAAAAATAATTGTTATATTTATATATTAAACTTTTTTATTATAATTTTTAATTAAAATTTAGTTTATAAATAATAATAATTTAAATTACAATGTTATCATATATTTTCATCAATAATACAATATATATTTTGTTAACATTTTTTTATTACTTTTAATTTTAATTTTTAATTTAGAAAAATACGAGACATCATATTAGTTGAAGCGGAGAAAAACAGATTAGAAAGTTTAAAACTTGATTAAAAATTTAATATATTTTTAGTCCTATAATTTTTATAAAATAATTCACATTAGATTTGTAATTTTTGTTTGGCTTAACTTAATTTTTTAATTTTATAAAGTTTTTTTTGTTATATTAATATTAAATTTTTATTAAAATTAATATATCAAATCATTTTACCTAAAAATTTAAATATTTAAACTAAATTTTATTTTGTAAATGAAATAATTTGGTATATAAATTATAAAAAAATGTAATGTCAATTAAAAAAATAGACTTAATTAAAATTAAAGTAAATTAAATCAAATAAAAATAAAATATCTAATCGAATTTTTCGTACAAATTAGAGAACCAAAATAAAATTTTAAACTTAAAACTTTAACTCGACGGGTAAAATATAACTAATTTTATCACTCTTAATATTATAATATTATAGTGTATTGAATTTGATAAATTAAAGATATTGTGATTTCAAAATGCGAACTAATTACTCACAGCAAAGTTTTCAAAATCATATTATTGAAAATATTTATTAATATGAAAAACAATTTATTTCAAAATTTAAAGATTTAAATCATTAAATTTTACTTAGAAAATTCGGAACCTTCCGAATACATCACTATTAAACCTAAATTGATGACCATAATAGTCTACAGATTTGTAGGTATAGCATTTTTTTTCATATTGCCTCATTGATGAATTTCAATCACATAAAAGAGATTGTGATATACTATTTTAGTGACTCAAACCTAATACAGATAAGAACTCATTAATCTTACAATAAAAGTAAAAAATAATAATTCAAATTTAAGATTATTTAAATTTTTATTCAGAAAAAAAAAATGTTAATTAGTTTTGAACTTGACATTAAATGAGCTATGCAATTTTAGGTTCAAAAGCTGCGCGTTCCAGCCCATACCAGGCAGCAAATTAAGAAAAAATAAATAAAAAAGTGAATTAATTATAAACATTGCATTAAATGAGCAATGTCATTTTCGGGTTTTAAAGTTGTGCATAAAAGACAACACTGGAAAATTTAAAAGTGATTATAAAATTAAGAAAGTTGTGTTTGATAAAGAGTAACATCGAAAGGAACAAAGATCTTGGTACATCTTAGGATTTGTGTAATTAGAGAGTGTTTTGTTTCAGCTGTTCAAGTTTATTCTTACTCTTTCTCGGATATATTTATTCTTATTCGCTCCTAAATACTATACTCTTTTTAGTAAGTTCATTAGGTTTGTCTCGTGTTGAATAAATTGAATTATGGTTTATTAAATATGTTGAAATTTTCAAATAAGCTAATCTATAACATATGAGTAAATATAAATATTGTTTTATAAATTGTTTTAGTAAGTAAATAAATAATTAGCACAGCTGAAAGAGAGGAAATAGTAGTAAAAGAACCCAAACATATTTTCAAAAGAGCATTGCAACCATATTTTGTACCTGGTGGACCCCATTGATTCTTAAAATCACAACATTGTTGTTGCGTGTTTTATTACAAGCTGAGTTTGCTACACTGTTGTACATGGTGGTTGTGGGTGGAGTATAGCTGCAAGGTGGTTCACCTAAGTCCAAAGGATTTTTCGTCTACAGATTCAAAATTCTTCCAAAAATTTGCAATTTATGAGAATACTTTGAGCGTAAAAGTGAGTTAAGCTAAAATTGAATTTTAATTCAGTTTTTCGTGAGAGTAAGCAATTTATGAATCGGTTTGACCCATATAGTCAGATAGTTTGGTTCACTTTTTTCCTTTCGATATTTATTTTATATATTTATCGTTCTAACAGTACAATAGGAATTTATCAATTTTCATCAAATATTAGATAATAGTTAAAAATTAAAGTATCAATTTACATAATTTAACAAATAAATTATTTAAAAAAATTATTTAAATATTATTAAATAACATTATAATTTTTAAAAAAACTCAAATCGTCAACATACATGACTAGAATTTTAATTATAATAAAACTTACCATAGAGAAATAATAAATAATTATTGTTTGTGGATTATGGGTGACTCAAATTTGTTTAACTTGTAAATTATTGTTGTTCCTTAACTAATTTATATATTATAAACTCTTCTTATCTCTAGTTCATATGAAATCTCCAACACATTATTCACGTCAAGACAAAAACATATCGAACATGAAACTAGATATTAATAGCTTGTTCAATAGTAGTTCAACAAACAACAAATCTTTTGATAGCATGTGACAATATATTAAAAATAAACTTTAAGTCTATTTCAATCTCACAAAATTATTTTATAAAATAAAATTTATACTCATTTATATACTTTAAACTCATCTTATATGTAATCATATGTAATGGATGTAATATCTTAAAAGAACACGAATTAAAATATATTCCAGATAGTTTTTGGTTGCCCAATATACACTGTTCTGAATTAAATATTTCGTAACGTAGTTTCAAATTACTTATGAGATATTGCAAGCTGAACAAGTTGGTCAGTTTTTACATTATGGGTGCGAAAAAAGATTGTAGGAGTACAAGAAGAAAAACCATCTATTTTGTCCCATGTTTGTTACCAACACTTGGGCTTTCTTAAGTTACAGGTGCCTTTCACAGTCACCATCTTTTGATAGAACATATAATTTCCGTTCAGTTAGCAACCTCAGCTGCACACTTACTTTTAAATTTAAATCAATTTTGAAAGAAATAGACACTTTATTGAATAATAATATTTTAACTTATCTTTTTTATCCACTTTTAAATCACTATTTCAATCATCATTAAATCATTTATTTTAATTTTTTTTAGTGTTGTGATATAATGATCTAATAATAAACAAAATGGTGAATTAAAAATGGATAAAAAAATGGATTAAAACGTTATTATTCCACTTTATTAACTAGGAATATCCGTAATTTTTGTTTGTTTGCATCGGTATACTTTTCTATTTTTATACATATTTAATGTTTTCAAAATAAGTTTTTAGACTTATTTAATGTTTTCAAAAACCAGTAGAAAAAGAGAAAAACAACCCAAAGGCACATCCTGAAAACCTAGAGTAGAAAAGTGGAAAAGGGATATTTAAAGGAGGAGTTAAAGGAAGAATCTATTCAATCCCCTGAAAACAAACTCTTTTTCCAACCATCTTGGGTTAAAAACTAAGAATCTGGTGTTTATGGAGGAAAAGTATTGCATCAATCTCAGGAATATTACAAATTATTTTTTGCTAATCAAGTTACCCTCACTGAATTACATACATAATAAACGCCTCAACCACTTTTTTTTTCTTCTACATTTGGAATGCATGCTTAGACTTCATATCATGTTCTCTTCATTTTTTATTCGCCTTCAGCTCTTCTTCTTTCTGCTATTTTCCCTTGGTATGTATACTAGTTATCAATTATTAGTAAGTCTCACATTGACTATAAATAAAAAAGTAGGACATTATATAAAAATAAAGACCCACATATATCCATTGTCTTAAAAATTTTGGATTGAGAGTGATGTTAATATTTTATGTGGTTAAGCTCAGGTTTCATTGGTGTTTGTTCTCTCCGGTAAAACTTTCTCTATAAATTATAATCACTCCTATGATGACTTTGAGTTATAATCTATCTAACCAAACACATATTCATGCACTAAGCAAAGTTTCACAATCTGATACGATGCAGTTTTGGGAGATAAAGCATTTACAGGAACATATGGTGTAAACTATGGTAGAATAGCAGACAACCTACCTCCCCCAGAAAGTGTGGTCACCTTACTCAAAGCAGCAAAAATCAAGAACATAAGAATATACGATGCTGATCATCATGTTCTTCGCGCATTCAAAGGTTCCGGCATTGAAATCGTGGTTGGACTCGGCAACGAATTTCTCACGGAAATGAGTGTGGGAGAGGACAGAGCCATGAGTTGGGTCAAAGAAAACGTTCAGCAATTTCTTCCAGGAACCAAAATCCGTGGAATCGCAGTGGGAAACGAGATCTTAGGAGGCACAGATATTCAACTCTGGGAAGTTCTTCTACCTGCAGCAAAGAATGTTTACAATGCCCTAAGTAAGCTTGGTCTGGAAAAAAATGTTCAAGTTTCAAGCCCACATTCTGAGGCTGTTTTCGCTAACTCTTTTCCTCCATCGTCATGCACTTTCAAGGAAGATGTTGTTCCGTATATGAAGCCTCTGTTGCAGTTTTT
Source organism: Vigna unguiculata (assembly GCF_037176805.1). NCBI lineage: Eukaryota > Viridiplantae > Streptophyta > Magnoliopsida > Fabales > Fabaceae > Vigna > Vigna unguiculata. The sequence continues at coordinate 55,083,097 of NC_140796.1, forward strand.
CTCGCAGATCGGAACTCCATTTTTCATAAATGCTTATCCCTTTCTTGCCTATAAGAACGATCCGGAACACATTGATCTTAACTATGCTCTCATGGAGAAAAGTGATGGGATTTATGATGCAAAGACTAAACTGCATTATGGGAACATGTTTGAGGCTCAGGTTGTTGGGTTTTATATTTCTTCCTATGTTTTGGTTAGGTTATAGTCATGGTTATTGAAAGACTGTGGTTCTATATAGTTATATGACATTAGTATTAACTCTGATACTAATTATAGTTATGATCATCGAGATATTGTGGTTCTAAATGATTATATGACATTAGTCTAACACATATAATGCTTTTAACACCACTTTTACACCAAATCTTTTAAGATAATGGTGTTATGGGTCTTTATTTTTATATATGGTTTAATTTTGTCTATTCTATCCAATGTGAGACTTTGACTCATACTTAGACTATTTCCAACACAGGTTGATGCGGCTTATGCAGCGTTGGAGAAGGTTGGGTTTGGGAAGATGGAAGTGATTGTTTCTGAGACTGGTTGGGCTTCGAAGGGGGATGAGAATGAAGCTGGAGCAACGGTGAAGAATGCGAGAACCTACAATCTTAATCTGCGTAAGAGGTTGCTGAAGAAGAAAGGAACCCCTTATAGGCCCAAAAAGGTGGTGAGGGCTTATATCTTTGCTTTGTTTAATGAAAATTCGAAACCTGGTCCAACGTCAGAGAGAAACTTTGGATTGTTTAAGGCTGATGGAAGCATTGCTTATGATATTGGCTTCACTGGACTTGTACCATCTTCGTCAGCTTCATCATTACTTTCCTTCAAGGTATGAACACCAATTTAGAATTTTTTTATTGTGTTTTTCTGTATAGATATTTTAAAGTTTAGGATTTAAGATTTAGAAAATGGTCAAAATATTTTATTATGTCTTCAAAATATATTCATCAAAACTTACACCATATCAATATTTTAAAAATATTAATATAAGTGTATATTAAAAACATAACAGAAAACGACACCTAAAATTGATTAAAGAATTTAAATTGGTATCAACACCTTCAGATTTTATATATATATATATATATATATATATATATATATATATATATATATATATATATATATTATTTGATATCACTTTTATTCAAAAAATTTAAATAATAATATTATGAATCTTTATTTTTATGTAGTGTTTAACTTTATTTATTTTATCAAATGTAAAACTTTTCGACTAACATTTGAATCGTTTCCAACAAAAATTAACTTAATATGATTAATAGTTTTTCTATTTTAAAATTCTGAATTAAAAATAATTAGAATCTCCTGAGATAAAAGATACGAAACATAATATATATATATATATATATATATATATATATATATATATATATATATTAATTATGTTATTGTGGTTTCAAAGTTTCTAAAATAATGATTCTTTGCAGGGTATTGGAACCTGGTTTGTGCTGGCTTTCACAAGTTTGGTTGCTTTCTTTTTATAGCATTGTAATTAATTATGGGATTAAGCGACCTGCTAATTATGTGATTCTTGGATTCTTGAACAGTTTTCTGTATTTCAAGTTGTGAATTTTCATAGTGAAAATGTGACTTATCAATGTATAAATGATTGACTTGTTATTCATTAATACCATAAGCTTTATTAGGGATTTAATCTTCTGTGTTGTTGTTGACCTGCTGTTTTTTCAATATATTTTTTTTTAATATGTTATCCTAAATAATCAAGTTTGTTTGTTTCTAATTTCTCACAATAAAATTAAGCTGGTAAGGTAAAGAAAAAAAATCAGCAAAAGTTTATTTTTTAATCTTTTATTTATTTTGTATAAACATTTAATAACTCTCTTAATTTAGAAATGAAAAACTATTATTTCCTTATTGTTTTTCAAAACTTAACTCCAAAACACACTTTGCATGTGTCATCACCAAAGCATTTTGTGGATCACTTTGAAGCTTTTAGGAAATGTTTATATATATATATATATATATATATATATATATATATATATATATATATATATATATATATATATATATATATATATATATATATGCATGTCACTGTCACTAAAAATGTTTTAACAAACTAATTAATTATCACATAATACCTGTATCTTCCCCCTCAACAAATAATTTATATATGGATTTGGTAAAGTGAAAAGGTTCAACTATAAATTAAACCAAATTTAAGAAGTGCTCAAACTTTAATTATTTTATTGAATGTTGTACCTTTACAATTATGGGTAACGATCAGATAGAATTAATAAAATATATTGCTGATAATGCTGGTAACTGTCAAAATCACATTTCATTTTTTATGAAAAAAAAAAAGTTGTTTAACATCATTTGATTATTTGAGAATTTGTATAAAAGTGAAATAATCTTATTAAAAATTAATTTTTATATTTTTGAAAGAAAGAGAAAATAAATAATTATAAAAATAATATTAAACGATAATAAAAGAATGATGGTGTTAAAATATCAGTATTCTTTGTCTAACTACTGTAAATAAAAAAATATAAATATAGTTATTTAGAATGGTAGACATTTAGAAAACAAAAAAGGAAAGGAAGAAAAATCTAGTCAGACTCTGGGTCTGAATAATTATGAAACTTGGATATCTTCACACATGGCCCAACCTAAAAGTATGAAAAAATATTATAAAGATAAAATCCTAATTATTAAATATGATATCAGATTTTTTATATTGACGCGGATCTCGTTAATTTATCCCAATAACAAAATGTTTAACAGTTGAACTACTTGAAAGGAAATATGGCTAGAAATCAAAATAAGTAATATATATATATATATATATATATATATATATATTTATATATATAAAAGGAATACAAATGAAAAAATACATAATCACTTGGACATATATAATATATTAATTTAGAGGAAAAATATTTATTTTTTGTTTGAAAATAAGGAAAATGATAAGATTAAATTTTTATTTAATATAAAATATTAAAAGAACATTTTAGTTAATACATTAAATAATTAAATACAATTTAGTTTATGGTAGATCCAAGTTTAATCATAGTTATTTACTAACCTGCCATTAATTTCTCTTTTCTTTTTACTCTTTTTCTTTAAATTTAAGCAATCGTGATTTTTTTTTCTTTCCTTATTTTTGTCTCACTTCCATCCACCCATTTAAGCAGATAATCTTTTGATAATATTTTTATAATTTAAATAAAATTATTTAAAATAACACTTAAATAAAATAATTTATAAACTCCTATATATAATGTTCTTACTATAACATCTTTATCACAATGATACTAACATCATCAATTTTCTTCCTTTTTCTTTTTGCTTTTATTCACGTTTTTCACCTTTTCCTTGTCTTTAATCTCTTTCATACATAGATGTCACTGAAAACATTCAGAAAAGGCAAATATTTTTTCATAGCTATAATCATTATTGTTCTTAATGCTTGATACTTAGCCTGAATTTGATAAATGCCATGGATTGGATTTGCTACTATTTTTATTTGTGATTGATAAAAAAAAAAACATGCCAAATATATGTAACAATCGTTTTTTTTATTTATTATTTAGTGAACAAACTCGTGTTTAGTTTAAGTTAATTTATTATATTTAGATTAATCAGGGAAAAACGTGACGGATAATAGACAGCATTTTAATATATATTGTGAAGTACACCAGTCTTTTGTTTTACAATTAAAAAGTACTTTTGGTGTATATTTATACGATTTGACCCTCGTGCGTATACGGTTTTAAAATCTTAAATTCCTGGTATAAGAAAAGAGAGAATTTAATATGAAAGTTGGAATATGAATTAATTAAGATAAGGAATCTACATAAGGAAATGATGCTATGACTTCTAATTTTTTACTTTCATATTTTATATTTTTAACGTGATTTAATGTGGATCATTGATTAATATATTATTATTTTTTTTTTGAATGAGTTAATGATTCACATTAAATTATGTCAGGAAGTAAAAAATGAGAGTAAAAAAAATGAATATTATACATATGCTTGTGATAATTAAAATATGAACATAAAGCATATATAATTCTAGATGGATTCCACGTTTATAATTGTTAATTATATATATGAAGATTTGCAAATAGGAATTTGATTCCTTCGTAGTTCAGCTTATACAGTCAAAAGATATTCTTCCATTTCAAAACTTTTTCTATTATTGGTGGAATAATATTTTTGTATATTTGGTTCATCTACCTATAATTGTTAATACCTGGCCAAAATCTTTGCCCCGTTTATTTTTTTCTTTCTTCAACAACCAATGATATTTAGTAATGTTTTTCATGGAATCTGAGTAAACACATGCCAGAATAAGGCATAAAAAAATCGATTTTTCAATAACATTAATTAGTTGTTTTAAATAATCAAAATATTAATTATTAACATTTTTTTTTCAAATAAATAAGCATCTGCTTACTTGTTTATTTATTATATTCCGTCCATTAATGATAGTGGCAGCAACATCCTCGTTTTTTAACTGTGAAAAAGATATTAGCAACGGTCTTTTATTTTCAATTATATAGTTTTTGTTTATAAAGGTTTAAATCCTTAAGTTTACCAAATTTTGTAATAATTCTGGAAAAAAAATATGAATATTAAATTTTCATATCATCAGATAATGATTTTATTTTAACAGGATACAAACTATTATATTTTGTTTATCCAAGTGTTCCAAAAGAATAAATCATTCTCACCGTAGAGGAAATAATTTTCTAGTTGAAAAATTCAAACTCCTTAACGTATAGGCCAATATCTAAAACTATAATCTATTTATTTCCTTTCATTTTTATTTTTTTGTTGTGTTCAAAGATAAAACTTTCATTTTTCTTATAATTCAAAGATTCAAAATAGCATTAATTGTCGATAAATTTTAGGTGGAGAGGAGGAGTCCGGTGAGGATATAGTTGACTGAACATAACTTTGACTGATATATAGTTCCAAAGTAAGTTGAAGTTTTAGATTTTTATTTTTGTGCGATATTAATGAGTTCAGATTTTTTATTATTATTTTTTACTATCTTTTCATAAGTATTAAAAATAAATTATACTGATATTTTAAATATTTTTTCAATATATTTTAAAATATTAAAATTAGTGATAATAAATGTATTATGAGAAAATAATAAAAAAAATAGCACACAAAAAATAGCAGAAAATTAACTCTCCAATAAAGTAAACATTAACAAAATTAAAAGTAAAGTACCCTTTCTAATCTTTAATATAAGGAAAAAAAAAAGAATTCAAATGTAAGAAAAAGTTCTGAGCAATTTAAAATATAAAGTGCAAACTTTGTATATATATAATGAACTATCTATTTGAAGCTACGTAAGAAGAATAATGGGTTGCAAATAGGAAAGCTGAAGTTATAGTTTTATGCATAATACAATATAAAATTTACATAATCGCGTTGTGAATTGTAAACTTTATTCTTTCAAGGGCATGACCCACAAAAGAAGGGGCAGAGGTTCCCTTCTTGAGGGACATTCCAAACCCCAAAGATTAGTGAGTTGAATTAAACAAAGCACCAGATTTCCGCAATGCCAGTGTGATCAAATCTGGAACTGCACTCTACAATTCCCTTTCAATCATCTGTGGTTGGGTGCACCGCAGGCTCCGCGGTCGCACCACTATCAGCGTAATCCTCACCGTTGATCTGATCCAGGACCAGCACAAAACCCATGGCAAAAGCCGCGTCAAACCCAGCCTTAACACACAGAGAGAACACTTCCTTCCCAAGCACAACACTGGTGGTGGGGTCCACCTTACGTCGAATCTCAGCCACAGATTCCTTGGTCACATTGAACACCGTGCAGCATCGCTGAGAGAAACACCCTTCGATCTGGTACTCCTCACCCGGGTTATCGTACATCTCCACCGTCAAACTCGCGCGCGACCTTCCGATGATCGACGCTCTCTTCACGCTGAAGATAGGTTTATCACCGTCCATCCTCTCCCCTTTGAAGCCCTCCCACCGTTGATGCAAACTCGGTCTCTGCTACGCCAAAACATTACACACAACTCAACTCACTGAGTCCACTCAAATCAATGAAAAACACACCTAACCATGATAATTCTAAACACGAATAAATCAACGTAATGCGCATATCAAATTCTGAATCACCTAAAGTCAAAATTTAAGATAAACTATTAATCCTTAATCGAGAAAATTAGTTTAGTTTTAAGTTTTAAGCAGAAAGAAGAAGAAGAAGAGAGAGTATAGATTTGTACCTTCCGACGAACAGTGAGGAGGCAGCGTCCGTTAGGATCCATGAGAACGAGTTCGTCTCTGTCGCGAGTGTCGGGTCCGTAAGAGTCAACTCGGAAGACGAGTTGACCCTTGCAGTCGTAGACGGTGAAGCCGTCGCCGGCGAAGAAGAGAGAGGTTTTGAGGACGGTGAGATGGATCTCTTCTTTGAAGACGTATCCAGGTCCCACCTCGTTCATGTTTTCCGCAGCAGCGTCAGAAGCCATACACAGAGGGTAGTAGTGTGTGTGGAATGTGATGTGCGATTGTTTCTTCGGTATTTGTATTAGAAATTACGTTGTTTTTAATGGGGCAAAGGAAAAGCACTATTCATATTCCCGCAATTGAATAATCCTCCACCATAACCAAATCAATTTATGCCACCCATCAATTATTAATTCACAGAGTGTGGGGCATAGAAATGGAAGCATGCATGGGTGGGTTATCGTTACCCCAAACGTGGGGATCAAAGATAAAAAAATATCTACGAACATGATGCGACAGGACTTTTAATTTTAGGGCACGCCAATTTTATTTTTTATTTATACGTATTTTTCATAATATATGATTTTAAAATGGCGTATTTATTAATATTCTTAAAAAAAATTAGGGTTTGGAAAATATTTTATTGGGTTTGGTAGTGTGGACATTGTAAGCGTTAATTGACTCTGAGTTTGGGCTAACCCGGTGCCAGTTGTTGGCGGTTGTAATGTTACATTTGAAGAAAAAATAAATTGGGAAATTTCAAATATATCCCAATCCCAACAAAAATTTTGTCAACTGCAAATTTCTTTCTCTCCACAAAAAAGACAAAATTTATGTGTGGCGACGTATTCTTGAGTTTTATTTTCGCTCATCGGTTAATTTTCAAATAAAATTTAATTATATAATCATTTAAAAATATTAACCAGAGATGTTTCATTTGATATAGGGTTATTTGTTAGAACAAAAATCGTAGTCTAAATCCTTGTTGAAGTTATAAAGAGACTAACTATATTTTCTTTTGCTTGTATTACAGGATAATTTTTTTTATATATATAATTAATGTCATCAATCAATAATCACCTTGTATATATAGACTACTTTAGAAAATTAAAATAATATCCAACTATTTTAATAGCATCATCAAAATCAAAATCCTTATCGTTATTGTTCTTTCTAGTCCCATCATTAACATTATCTCTTGTACGGAGAGGAAAAATAACCCATATGAAAATTTAAAAAAGTTCTAACTATTACCATTGTAACGTAAAACTATACCAACAAAAAGACTAAAACGAAAATACCAAAAAAAAAAGATTTTTTATCCACTTTAAGAAAAATAAAATGAAATAATTAACTAATTTTATGGGACCACTTAACCCCCATTTCTTTGGTGTAGAGGGTCTAAGCTAGAGTCCATCCTATGATGTATACTGCCAAAAAAGCCGATGTTGAGGGAATTGAGCTTCTTAATTGCTATCCATATCATAATTTTATTTTTTTAAAATATATAAAAAATAAAATAAAAATATATTTAAATTGTTATGAAATTATTCAACGGGGCGGAATAATATTATTATTTAAAATGGTTTAAAGTAGCATTAATGCAAAGCAAAAATTGAAATGTAAGGCGTTGAAAGTAGTGTATCATGGAATCACACACAATGTGTACACAGGCCACGCCCATCATTATCTTTTCCCAAAGTCAAAAGCCACCCTTTTGAAGGAGGTGCTGTGAATCTCTGCTGTTTTCACCCTCACAATTTGCTAAAAGTCACCCTCACCCAAACATTTCATTCACCCGTCTAACCAAGATCTGTTCAACCACAATAACAACCTCAATGGATCCATACTGTGCTTACACATGACAAAAATATTCATCTCCATATATATTTGTTAATAAAATTTACATGATTAATATTCGCGAATATTTATTATTTACGGGAAACGAATATTTTAGGAAAATAAATATTAATGAGATCTAAGCCTAACCACATAAGGTATTGACACCACTCTTAATCCAAAATCTTAAAACAATGAGTTTATGAGTCTTTATTCTTACATAGTGTTCTAGTTTCTCATTTTAAGTCAATATGAGACTTAAATTAACACTTAGATTCCTAACAATCTCCCTCTCAAGAGTGAGTCCACTTCAACCATATTAGTACACTCCCCAGCGGAAGCATTTCCAACCACAAGTACTTCTTTTCTGTCTTTTCTGTACCGCCGTTCTTCTTAATAAAACACGCTTACTTAAAACTCTTGTCAGAAAAACTTTCGGTATAAAAACCATATTACACTCGCCTGAACCAGTTTTAATCAAATTATAGGTAAAAAGTATTTGTGTCCGGTCATACCTGTTTCCATCTCTACGTATGCTACTCTACGATTTTACATAATAATTTTATTTAATTCTTGTTTCAGATGCATGGTTTTACTTTACCTACACTCAATTAAGTTGGTGTTGAAACTTGAAAGTGGAATTTGAGCCTTACATTATCCACTCACGCTCCCACTACACGTAATTTGACTCAAAGGAGGAGAAAAAAAACGCTGAAAGAATTAAATTATTTAACTGTTACTGATGTAATAAAAATAACACTTTCAGATTTGAATGATGAACGAGGATTCAGTAATCCCTTTAATGTAACAAATTAAAAATTAATCTATTATTACAAAAAAGCCGCAATATCCTGAACATAAATTACCAAAAATATGTGAAAAAAAATTGAATCTGTATATCTATCACTGATCCAAATTCTATTTTTTTTTTAAAATATCTGTTTCAGAAGTTAGTAACCTGTACTTTTACTAACTTCATTTGACGTGATGGCTTTTAATTGGTTAATTAATTTTAATATACTTTTTGTGTCATAACTTAACCCTATCTTTACGTGGCCGATTTCAATTGCCTAACCAAGTTTCATCCTATCTTTATAAACAGAAGATAAAAATGTCTTTTACGTATATTTTTATTACTCTTAAACTTACTTAAAATATGTAAAATAAATTAAAAAAAAGTATATCATTTTTTTTTCTTCTAGGATTGATTCTTGGATACCATTCTCACGAATTTATTTGGCACGATAAACGAATATAACTATTTTCATTCGATTTATACTCTTCAAGTCAAGCAAAATTGCATCTGAACAAAAGCACTGGTAAACTAGTAAAGCTTTCCAAAAGTAAGTTTATTTTTAGTAAAACACGCAAATTATTTAATTTAAAATGTTTAATAACTATTTTTGCTTTGTGAAACTATATTGAGATAAGTGAACATAGATTTGCCACATTAAAAGGTATTAATATTTGTTTATTTGAGGTATCTTTAAGTCAAAAAGTTGATTTTTCTTTGGTATTGGGTCGGTTACGGAAAGTGTGGTGTGGACAAAAAAAGGTGGTGTGTCGTGTAATCCAAACAAAGAGTTGTTGGTGATGGGCCTACTTGCTGGGCTCCATGAGACATGAACTTTTGTGTTTGATGGCAAGCTAAAAAATATAAAGAATTTTTGTTAATTATTTTTTAGCGTTTAAATTTTATTAGTGTAAATAAGAAAAGACAAAAAAGATATAGACAATACAGATAAACATGAATTGAGAAAATAAAAAAGAAAAATTGAATAATGGTATGAATGAAATCTGATTTCAATTTTAATTTTAAGGTTCGGTTGAAAATTAAAAAAAAAACTTTATATGTAGATAATTTTAAAATAAGTCAAATTTTGGAAACAAAATTACTCAGTTTTATTTTTGTTGTTTGATCCCACCAAACTATCACTTTTTTCCAGATTCATCAATGGATTTTCTAAGCAAGAATAGAAGTATCGACCACAATATTCAACACCACACACAATCTTAAAACTTGTTAATGTCATTTCACGTTATTTTTCTACGTCGACAAAATACATGACGATGATTTTGGTCTTCCGGTTGAAAATCACACTAAACTTAGGACAATGTGAAAAGAAAGACTAGTAATTCAAACAAAAATTATAGATGGAACCAAATAGAACCTTTTTCAAAAGATAAAAAAATAAAATTATTTTTTGTAAATCAAACACTACTTACAATATGATAATGTTTTTTCCTTTAAATTTAAGAGTTTTTAAAACGTATTATGTTCATTTTCTTCTCAAGAACGCTCACCAAGCTAAGAGAATTAATGTACATTCCCTAAGCTATTTTTCTTCTCTCACATCACAAAATTCCTTACTAAAAGAAAATAATTGAAGGGTTTGCAAGGGAGAAGAAGCTCTGTGGAAGACTTTTACGAAATAAATGTTACTTTTTACGCAATTGGATCGATTATATATTAATTTAATGAAAGAAATTTGTTAATTAACAAAATTCAAGAGTGATATCGTTGATACGTTACGTAGGATCCTAGTGTTCATACGCCACAACGTAATTAACAATCGGCAAATTCATGTATAAAAAGTTAACATAAAAGTAAGTAGGAATCGAATTTGACTAATGAATTTTCATTGAAAAGTTAAAGGACGTAAAGCAAAGCATGGTGCAAGAGCTTGCATGATACCACCATTTACGTACAAGAGAATTCAAATACCCAAGGTCATGATGAACCCTATATAGCATGTTCCTATTCCCCACATAACCTAGGTGTATATATTTATATATTTATATATATAGAAATGCGTGCCTTTAACCTTGCAAAGCAAAGCAAAATGATTCAGATATGTTCCACCAATTCAGTTGCATTATTGGTTCTGCACTGGGTATCTCACTCCAGCGACCAAAGCACGTTGCTGCTCTATCTGCATGAAACCATACAAATCTTAATCATCGTAAAATGACTATGTAGCATTAAAACCTTCGAATAACTTACTTGGAACAATTCATGCAACTTGTTCTTGAGATAACAATATTCATGCTCCAGCATCTCCAACGCTCGCAAGCATCTGCAATATAGCACGTGGAGAGATTCAGTTAGGTTAGGTTGCAATAAACTATGCATAAATCATCAATGTTGAATACTTGATTATATATTTATCGGGTAGAGAAAAAGAATTTTGAGAGGTGTGTATAATGTACCCTGCACGGTTGCTCTGGTCTGTAGCAGCACGAAATGCAACGCAAATGTTTGTGACTCTCTTCGCACCAATGCTTGAGCTGCTACCCATGAACTGATTCAAATGGATTCCAATTTTCTTGTAGTCTGATAACTCCTTCTCCATTCTGCATCATGCAGAAATCAATTTAGCAACGAGAATTCATAATCATAACTAAGAAGAAGAAGAAGAAGATTGATAACATACAGCAATCCTCTGAGATTGTTGAGTAGTTTCTCGGACTCGTGAAAATAAATGTTGACCACCTCAGAGACGAAGTTTGGAGAAGCCTCATCTTGCAGCTGTTGAAGCTGCAAAAATTGTTCATCCAACACTCCCTGCATGGAATGGAATCAGACCAAACATATGTAGCAGAATTAATGTTGTTGTTAATGTTGTTTTTGTGTGTGTTTGAAACATATACCTGGTGGAAAAGAAAAGCAAGAAGACGGTTCATGTCGGCCCACAAGAGGTCCGCACCGAAACCAAGCATCCACAGAGGGAGACCCGTTTTGGCGATTTGATTAAACCACCGTGTGCGGTGAAGGATTAAGCGGCAGCCACCACTGTAACAGTAACTTATTGACACCGAGACCAAGAAGGAGAGGGAACAAGCGACACAAATACTCACACACACACTCCAGCTACTATTGCTGTCACGGGAATGCCAATATTCCTATTTAAAGCATTCCACGAGGGCACAACACAACACAACGTTGTTTTTCCACCACAAAAAATTTGTAACTCTTACTTCTGAATCATTAAAATAAGGAAAATATAGTTGTTTCTCATTAGTATATTATGATTAGAATATTGGTTGAGTTGTAATTCCTTAAATAATATCGTTAACCATTTGAATTATTTGAAGGGGGTTTAGAAGAGTTAGGGTTGTTATTTGATAACTCCTATGAAAGTGGTAATGATGGCATTGATTAGTTAAGGTGAGTGAGAGTGAGAGTGAGTTTTGGGGAGTGGGTGTTAATTAAAATATAGAAAGGAAGGAAGGCATGGAGTTGAGTTGGGGTAATCGAGGTGAATGTGGGGTATCTACCCTACCAATTAAAGGCCATTGCCCCAGGCACGGTGGTGTTGTTGGCAGTGTTTCAAAGTGCAATTCTTCTTCTTCTGTTCCCTTCCCACCTCACTTCACATCTTCCCACCAAAATGCTCCATTCACCTGACACCTGCCTGCACCTCCACCTCCTATAACTTCATTCTTATTTCTCTCACTGTAAAAATGTGTTCATACCATTTTTAATTTGAATTTCTTAAACAAATTATTTCAAAAACTAAAGTTACACCCTAAGTTCCCGTAAAAATTCAATCATGAGTGTAAGTTTTACATCGAGTAATTATATAAGAATGAATATTCATAAACTTATTCTCTTAAGATTTTGGATTAAGAATAGTGTCACGTATTGTTAGAAATTCAAGTGTGATTCTAAATCTCACATCGACTAGAAATGAAAAAGTCGAACATTATATAAGGATAAAGACCCATAAATCCATTGCCTTAAGGTTTTGGGTTGAAAGTGATGTCAATGCCTTATGTGATTGGGCTCAGATCTCATTGGTTAAAATCGACTCACACGTTCAAACGAGTACAATATAGTTCTTGACAAGTATTCCAGGTAAGCAAAACCGACTCAGACGAGTACAATATGATCTTTGTATCGAAAGTTTTTGTGACAAGTATTTCGGATAAGATTGTCCTGTTAAGAAAATCCTAAACCTAACACGTATAAATACTCGAAAGACCCGATCTGTAGTGGTGTGGTGAAAAGTTTGGTAAGTAAGCACGCGGTTGAATAAGAGAGAATGGGAATTTTGTCATTTTATGGAACTTATAAGTATAGTATATATGAAGTGGAGGGAAACTGAAACTGGTTTAAAATGCAGTGAATAGCAGACACAGCATGAATGAATGGATAGACTTTTGTTGTGATGATGGCCTAAACACCAAACTACACTCCATCTTCTGACACCCACTTCACACGCCGGGGAATCAAGCACAAAATTATACCTTCTTTCTGCTCTTATTATTATTTTATCATCCAATCACTATTAGGACCACACTTATTATTAGCTCTTCATTCTGCATTCAATAATTATTTTTACTTACAATTATTACAAATACACTAAATTCGTTGCATTGTAAAACAGTAGCTTCCACAATATATTAATGCATTAATGAGAGAATTTGCAGTTTTTGTAAACACGAGTGAAGTGTTGCATACTTTTCATGTACACTTTCATGGAAGTGTTAAATATGCACTTTAATAACCGTACAGTATATGAATGCAAATTACTACTACCAATCTTCGGCATGGGTTAACACCTACTTTAACCTTGTTTAATAGTGCTATTACTGAGAATCATGCATCTTCATTTCAATTATTTATACATTCCTCGAAATCCTTGCTTGAAAGGCATACTTTGTTCATAATCAACTGACGTAAGCAAACTCTACTTAATTCCCCAATAAAGTCGTTATCTGATGTTGTTTGCAGTGGATTAACATGCATCCAATAATTAATGTTGGTTTTCAGAACTCTTTTTCCAATTATTAAGCTCATACATCGTTTCTCATAATTTCTTTTCCCATCGAAACAAACTATCTTTACTTTCATAATTATATGGTCAAGAAAACCATGGTGAAAACAGTAACCTTTTTAATCGATTCTACTAACTTCTATTAACTCGTCATAATTAGAAGACTGGTTAATTATATAGGGCACATGGCTATGATATACTTCGTTGTTGATTTGAGTATATTCCAAAAATATCTGAGTTCTATATTATTTGATTTTGTATACACCTTCAAAGATTTATTTATTGATTATTATTTTCAAACAAGCCAGTTAAGGCATGGTTTTGATTCATCTCCACAATTGAGCGACGTAAAACTATTGAGTATTAATTAAATAAGATTTTACGATGTGTTTGGATTATAGTTAGAAAAATTATGTTTGGTCGAATAAAAATAAAAATCTTATTCTACGAAAAAAATGTAATTTTGTTTTGAAAATAATTCACGTTTGAGGTCAATGAAACAAAACAAAAATATGTAAAATATCATGTGTGACTTTCAATACAAAATAAACTTGTATTTAAACTATCAAACTGAAAACCAAACATATATTTAGTCTCTTCCGGACAACATCAATGTTTGGATCTGGTATCGAGATTTATAATAGAGAGAGGTACAATTAAAAAGAGTAACTGAAAATAAATAGAGTAAATAGAAGATATTGTTTGATATTGTAATTAACAATATCTTAATAATATCAAACAATATCTAACACTTCCCCTCAAGTTGGAGCATACAAATCGTATGTGTCAAACTTCTTACAAATATAATCAATTTTATATCCCGTAAAGACTTAGTAAAAATATCTGCTAACTGATCACTTGAGTTAACAAACTCAGTCTTGATGTCTCCAGACATGATCTTTTTCCAAATGAAATGACAATTAATCTCAATGTATTTACTTGATAGTATATGTTGATGACATCGTATCATTATAATCAATTATCACATCCGATATATTGTCGGTCTGAAAGTTGAACCCCTCAATACATCTTTGTTGTTAAAGAAAGATAAACAAAATTTAAATTATCTCTAACTTCAACTTTAACTAAAATGTAAAATTATTAGATATAACAAAACAAAAATATATTGATCTCTAAATATATAATCAGAAGCATGCTTTGTTTTGACGTAAGCAGACTGATATACATAATGGAAAAAAAAAATATTAAAAACTGTTCAGAGGAAGTACTACTTTTGAGGTGTGCTGCAGTGTGATATTAAAATGATAAACAATGGTTAACCTTAGTTCATAGACTTCATAATCGTGTTAACTTTTTGCTCTCCCGTGCTTATTTACAGTGACCATTATTGCAACAACCAATATGTGTCTTTTGCCTTTCTTCGTATGATTTTTGTTTCATTTCCTTTTTGGTTTCGAAATGCTAAACGAGTTCTTGTTCTCTAGGAGCTGGAGTTAAAAAATACTGCATTTTTTCACTCTCTTCAAAAGGTGGTTTCAAAGCTCGAGGTGGTTGTTGTTGTCTTCAAAGTTTTTAACTTCATGCTGTTCTTTTGTTTACCTTTTCCTTTCTTTCACTTTCCGTTTGGTTCTTCCAAGAATATTCTGTGGCTAATTTAGACCCTCTTGCGCGTGTTCATTCATCTGCTTCATCGTAATGTTTCCTTAATTCTATGATGTTTATGTCTCAATAGATCTCAAGCTTTTTATGATTTTATCTCTGCTAAAATTCAAAAGTTAACCATACATTATATATTGAACTTTGTTTGCTTAAGATTGCGAAAAGATTGTCAGAATTAAATACCACATATGATCTCACACGGGTTAGTTACGTTTTTAAGGTGTTTTATGAGTTTTCTTTTTATTACGATAGTATAATCTTAAAATTTTCGATTTAAATGAATGAATATGTATTAGTCAAATTATAATCATACTGTATAACATAAGAATTTTTTGTATATTAAGATCAACTATTCAAAATTTATAAAAAATAAATTTTGAAATACAAAGAGTTTGAGAAACGACTACTTCTGATCGAAACATTAAATTCAATCAAATTTAAAAATAAAATAAATAAAGAGATTAATGAAAAAAAAAATTAAGAAGAACATGAATTCTATACTTTTTAATTCTAAATTAAAATAAATGAAGTTCTGATATTTAGAACAATTTTTACTGCTCAAATTATTCGCAACAACGTTATAGACAATTATATATAAATATACTAGTTTACAAAACGGAAAATTTTTAAGTTATACTTAATATTTTCATAAGGGTTGTTTTTTATGGAATTCCTGAATTTGTTTTTCTTTTTGTTAAATTTCAGTCACTAATTTTATTTATTTATAATTAAATTTCCGTCACTATTTTCCTTGTGGGATATAATAACAGATTCTACTTGGGAAAAACAAATGTAATTCTATGCACTAACTAAAAATATTAACTCAAATCCTCTTCAGAATATCATGATATTGTTGTTGATATCTAATTGCGTATCCATTTCTTCAAATATTCTTACTTCGTCTAACTTAGTTTAGAACCCTATGATATTTACTTTGATGGAACCATTTTAACACTGGATTGTCCCACAGTTT